>NC_060139.1:786326692-786554192 GCF_021461385.2 Schistocerca piceifrons | reverse complement strand
GTGATCGCAGACCGAGCGCCACCACAAGGCAGGTCTCGAGATATGGACGAGCACTCGCCCCAGTTGTACGACGACTTTGCTAGCGACTACACTGACGAAGCCTTTCTCTCATTTGCCGAGAGACAGTTAGAATAGCCTTCAGCTAAGTCCATGGCTACGACCTAGCAAGGCGCCATTAGCCTTACATAGTTTGATAGTTATCGTATGAAATGTCTCATCAAGAACGATGTATACAACAAGGAAAAATTAAAAGTTAAGTATTCCAGCAGCTACATACTTTTCTTTATAACATTAATAAGTATCCTGTTTCAGACCTCTATCTGGCCTACTTGAGATTGCGCGTGCCTTTCGGCTACTTCAGTGTGGCGTAGCCGTCTTGTTACGCCACAACAGTTGGCGACGAGGCAACGGAAAGGGTCTTGTTCTTTCTATTTGCTACATTTACTTGTGTCATGGTTTCGCCACAATCTCCAGATGTACTGTCCGAATTTTATCGCTTGCAGAATCAGCAGACGCAGGCGTTATTGGATGCCCTTGGACAGCTCGTCCAGGGTCAACGTGCACTGCAACACGATGCGGCAGCCGCCGCTTCACCGCTACCGCAGCCACAACATGCAGTTGCACCGCCGTTTCGCAGTTTTAACGCGGCGCAAGAATCTTGGACCGAGTGGTCACGCCAGTTTGGATTTCATCTCGCCGCCTACAGAATTCAAGGTAACGAGCGACAGCCTCATTTATTGGCGTGTGTAGGGGTGCAAACGTACCATATGATAGTGAAATTGTTTCCCCGACGCGATGTAGCAACTCTGTCCTACGAAGAAATTTTGTCGGCATTGGACGCCTATTTCAAAGAAACAGTTAATGTAGTTGCAAAAAGGTATACGTTCTTTCGTACAAAACGTACGGCCGGTCAAACTAATAGGGAGTGGGTTGCAACATTGCAAGGCCTTACAAGGGATTGTGCTTTTGAGTGTGAATGTGGACTCCCTTATTCAGATACAATGGTACGTGATGCACTAGCACAGAACGTTTCTGATGTTCGTATCCGGGAGCAAATTTTGAAACTGGTCAATCCCTCCCTTCAACAAGTGATAGACATATTGGATAGACAAGACACGCTTGACTTTGCTCAGGAATCATTTGAAACTTCGCCAGCCGTGTGTAACATTAACCGGCCCGCCGGGCGCGCTGCGCGGCCCGGTAAACTGCCCTCGCACACGTCCGCGCAGCTGCCGCCATGCTCTAAACCAGGTGTGCCATGCCAGCACACAAATGCAGTGAAATCATGCCCGCAGTGTGCAACTAGACATTCGCGTGACAATTGCCCATCACGCCAAGCTATTTGCTTTTTCTGTAATAAGAAAGGACATGTTCAAAGTGTTTGCCAGAAAAAGCTCAGATCAGACAATCACAACCATTCCAGGCCCTTTGCTTTGCGCTGGAATCGAACCAAGAACACTCAGGCTCGTGAACCTTCGCCCATGGACATTCATGTAGTTAATTCCACTTCGTCCAGTGCCACTGTCTCTAACAGTGACTGTGTTCGTCCCACAAAAAGTGTGCGTCGACGTTGCTGGAAATCACGTCAATTAGCAAGTGATTCTGTACCTGTATCAGTTCAAATTGCACGAGACAGTCGCTCTTGTCGTCAGCAGGACAATAAACTTTTTGTAGATTTGGACTTTAATGGCAAGGTCATACCATTCCAGCTCGATACCGGAGCTGCAGTTTCATTGCTCAATCACGACACGTACAAACAACTGGGCAAACCTCCGTTGCGTTCCGCAAATGTTAAGCTAACTACATATTCAGGACAGAAAATTCCTGTGTTAGGACACTGCAGCCTTCTTGCAACATACAAGGGACAAACAAAACTTGTGTCATTTTACGTTCTTCGTTCTTCTACTGCAGTGAACTTGTTTGGTATAGATTTATTTCAGTTGTTTAACTTGTCTATTGTAAATCAGGTCCTATCAGTGAATCAGACTGTGCTTTCAGACAGTGTTTCTCGTCTGTGTGAAGAATTTGCAGACATATTTGCACCGGGCTTAGGTTGCGCTAAAAACTATGAAGCACATTTGGAACTGAAAGTAAACGCGCAACCGAAATTTTTCCGAGCGCGCACTGTTCCCCACGCATTGCGTGATGAGGTCGCAAGAACATTAACTGATTTCGAATCACAAGGTGTGAGTGAATGTGTGCAATGCCTCTTCCCTTTCAGCTCCGCTTCATAGCTTACGCCGTAAGGGTGTTCCGTTCGTCTGGACGACGGAATGCGAACGCGCCTTTCGCCAGTTGAAATCGGCGTTGCTTTCAAATACTTGCCTTACGCCATTCGATCCCCAGAAACCCCTTTTGTTGATGGTAGATGCATCGGATTTTGGGATCGGTGCTGTGCTTGCGCACAAAGATGGGTCGCATGATCGCCCTATTGCCTTTGCGTCCAAATTGCTCTCGTCTGCGCAAAGAAATTATTCACCGATAGAGTAAGAAGCTTTGGCTCTTGTCTTTGGTGTTACTAAGTTCCATGATTTCTTGTATGGTCGTCACTTTACCATCATCACAAACCACAAACCTTTGACATCGCTTTTTCATCCGAACAAGCCTGTACCTCCACGTACAGCGCAGAAATTCATTCGCTGGTCTATTTTCCTCTCGCAGTACCGCTACGATATTTTGTATCGGTCCACTGCTAAGCACGGCAACGCCGATGCGTTGTCCCGTTTGCCTGTTTCTGAGGATAAAGCATTCGATTCTTCCGAACTTGCTTGCATGTTCATTGATTCGGAAACCGATGAAGTGGTCGAATCGTTTCTGACTGATTTTCGTCGCGTAGCTACAGCCACAGCTGCTGACCTGGTCCTTGCTACCGTTTTGCGTTTTGTTGCTACGCAATGGCCTTTGTCAAAGTCTCGGATCGAGGATCCGTTGGTTCGCCGATATTTTGCTCACAAGGAGAGACTTTTTGTTCGACGTGGTGTTTTGTTGTTGCGTTCTGATAATGATCAGTCCAGAGTCGTGGTCCCACGTTCGTTACAGTCCTCTGTCTTACGGCTTCTTCACCAAGGACATTGGGATATAGTGCGAACGAAACAACTTGCTCGTCAGCACTGTACTTGGTTCGGAATCGATGCAGCGATTACGACTATGTGTTCTTCTTGCATGGCGTGTGCCGAACAACAATCCGCACCGCCGCGAAAAGTCTTTGCATGGCCAAAAGCCACTTCCCCTTGGCATCGCTTGCACATCGATTTTGCTGGTCCATTCTGGAATGCTCGATGGTTGGTTCTGGTAGATGCCTTCAGTAATTTTCCTTTTGTTGTCCGGATGTCTTCCACGACGTCCTCTGCCACCATCCAAGCGTTGTCTGCTATCTTTTGCATTGAAGGTCTTCCACACACTATTGTTTCCGACAATGGCCCACAATTCATGTCCGCAGAATTTCAGTCATTCTGCCAGGCCAATGGTATTCAACATCTGACATCCGCGCCGTTTTCGCCTCAGTCAAACGGTGCCGCTGAATGATTGGTTCGGACTTTCAAGTCCCAGATGTTAAAGTTGAAAGAGTCGCATTCTCGGGGGGACGCGTTGTTGCTCTTTTTGTCATCGTATCGCTCTCAGCCCCGAGACGGTCGCTCGCCGGCTGAGTTGCTCCATGGTCGTCCTCATCGAACCTTGATGTCTTTGCTGCATCCGCCGCATCAGGATCCTGTGCAGCGGCAGACTCCTGCTTTTGCTCCAGGCGACGTTGTATTCTATCGCAATTATCGAGGTTCACGGCGTTGGCTCGCAGGGCGCATTCTTCGCTGCCTCGGCCACGCGATGTATTTGGTTTTGGGGGCCTCTGGTGAGGTGCGTCGGCATCTCAATCAGCTGCGCCTCTGTCGTCGCACGGGTTCTGCCCTCTCCGTCTGCTTTCAGCGACGGTGCCGTCCGGTCAGCGCCCTGGGGACCCATCTACTGGCTCGCCTCATCCCCAGGTGTTACCGACGATGCCTTCCATTTTGCCCCATGGCGACGCGCCGCTGCCGGCTCCGCCGCCGCCGCCTGTCCTCCAGCCGGCGCCGCCCGCAGTGGACGCTTCGCTGCAGCCGCCAAGCGCCTCCCTGGGTCACGCGCCGCCGATCGCTTCCCGTGACCAGCTGTCCTCCGCCATGGAACTCTTGCCCGCTCCGGACCACATGGCGTCTTCGTGCGTCGGGTACCCCGACGCAATGGAGGTCGACCTTTTGGCCCCTCCTGTCTCTGTACGGGCGCATACACCGCATGTTGACGTGCACCCTGGACTAGGTTTTCAGGCGTTTCCTAGCTCCCCTCGGACCGAATGGCCGGGTGCGGGAGGCACAGCCTCGCCTGTTGTTAGGCTCCCCACCACATCGCATACGTCAACATGGGGTCCTCCTCACGGCGGGCGGAAGCCTTATAACACGACCGTTCGCCGATTTGCGGGGGAGGAATGTGCTGTCACCGCCAGACACCACACTTGCTAGGTGGTAGCTTAAATCGGCCGCGGTCCATTTAGTACATGTCGGACCCGCGTGTCGCCACTGTGTGATCGCAGACCGAGCGCCACCACAAGGCAGGTCTCGAGATACGGACGAGCACTCGCCCCAGTTGTACGACGACTTTGCTAGCGACTACACTGACGAAGCCTTTCTCTCATTTGCCGAGAGACAGTTAGAATAGCCTTCAGCTAAGTCCATGGCTACGACCTAGCAAGGCGCCATTAGCCTTACATAGTTTGATAGTTATCGTATGAAATGTCTCATCAAGAACGATGTATACAACAAGGAAAAATTAAAAGTTAAGTATTCCAGCAGCTACATACTTTTCTTTATAACATTAATAAGTATCCTGTTTCAGACCTCTATCTAGCCTACTTGAGATTGCGCGTGCCTTTCGGCTACTTCAGTGTGGCGTAGCTGTCTTGTTACGCCACAACATAATTTCCTCCAAGTCTGGTGTCGGAATATTTACAAGACATGTGGCCTGTAATTGAAGAAGTGTCATGATGATCTCTCCATTGGCAAAAGATTCCGGAATAGTCCCCCATTCGGATCTCCGAGAAGGGACTGCCAATGGGGAGGTTACCATGAGAAAAAGATTGAATAATCTACGAAAGGATAACGTACTATGAGTCGGGGCGTGGAATGTCAGAAGCTTGAACGTGGTAGGGAAACTAGAAAATCTGAAAAGGGAAATGCAAAGGCTCAATCTAGATATAGTAGGGGTCAGTGAAGTGAAGTGGAAGGAAGACAAGGATTTCTGGTCAGATGAGTATCGGGTAATATCAACAGCAGCAGAAAATGGTATAACAGGTGTAGGATTCGTTATGAATAGGAAGGTAGGGCAGAGGGTGTGTTACTGTGAGCAGTTCAGTGACCGGCTTGTTCTAATCAGAATCGACAGCAGACCAACACCGACAACGATAGTTCAGGTATACATGCCGACGTCGCAAGCTGAAGATGAACAGATAGAGAAAGTGTATGAGGATATTGAAAGGGTAATAAAGTATGTAAAGGGGGACGAAAATCTAATAGTCATGGGCGACTGGAATGCAGTTGTAGGGGAAGGAGTAGAAGAAAAGGTTAGAGGAGAATATGGGCTTGGGACAAGGAATGAAAGAGGAGAAAGACTAATTGAGTTCTGTAACAAGTTTCAGCTAGTAATAGCGAATACCCTGTTCAAGAATCACAAGAGGAGGAGGTATACTTGAAAAAGGCCGGGAGAAAGGGGAAGATTTCAGTTAGATTACATCATGGTCTGACAGAGATTCCGAAATCAGATACTGGATTGTAAGGCGTACCCAGGAGCAGATATAGACTCAGATCACAATATAGTAGTGATAAAGAGTAGGCTGAAGTTCAAGACATTAGTCAGGAAGAATCAATACGCAAAGGCGTGGGATACGGAAGTACTAAGGAATGATGAGATACGTTTGAAGTTCTCTAACGCTATAGATACAGCAATAAGGAATAGCGCAGTAGGCAGTACAGTTGAAGAGTATTGGACATCTCTAAAAAGGGGCATCACAGAAGTTGGGAAGGAAAACATAGATACAAAGAAGGTAGCTGCGAAGAAACCATGGGTAACAGAAGAAATACTTCAGTTGATTGATGAAAGGAGGAAGTACAAACATGTTCCGGGAAAATCAGGAATACAGCAATACAAGTCGCTGAGGAATGAAATAAATAGGAAGTGCAGGGAAGCTAAGACGAAATGGCTGCAGGAAAAATGTGAAGACATCGAAAAAGATATGATTGTCGGAAGGACAGACTCAGCATACAGGAAAGTCAAAACAACATTTGGTGACATTAAAAGCAACGGTAGTAACATTAAGAGTGTAACGGGAATTCCACTGTTAAATGCAGAGGAGAGAGCAGATAGGTGGAAAGACTACATTGAAAGCCTCTGAGGGTGAAGATTTGTCTGATGTGATACAAGAAGAAACAGGAGTCGATTTAGAAGAGATAGGGGATCCAGTATTGGAATCGGAATTGAAAAGAGCTTTGGAGGACTTACGGTCAATAAGGCAGAAGGGATAGATAACATTCCATCAGAATTTCTAAATTCATTGGTGGAAGTGGCAACAAAACGACTATTCACGTTGGTGTGTAGAATATATGAGTCTGGCGATATACCATCTGACTTTCGGAAAAGCATCATCCACACAATATAAAATGGTGCAAGTTGTTCGAGAATCTGAAAAAAAGTAGAGGTAAGCTATAGGGAGAGACGGGTCATATACAATATGTACAACAACCAAGAGGGAATAATAAGAGTGGACAATCAAGAACGAAGTGCTCGTATTAAGAAGGGTGTAAGACAAGGCTGTAGCCTTTCGCCCCTACTCTTCAATCTGTACATCGAGGAAGCAATGATGGAAATAAAAGAAAGGTTCAGGAGTGGAATTAAAATACAAGGTGAAAGGATATCAATGATACGATTCGCTGATGACATTGCTATCCTGAGTGAAAGTGAAGAAGAATTAAATGATCTGCTGAACGGAATGAACAGTCTAATGAGTACACAGTATGGTTTGAGAGTAAATCGGAGAAAGACGAAGGTAATGAGAAGTAGTAGAAATGAGAACAGCGAGAAACTTAACAACAGGATTGATGGTCACGAAGTCAATGAAGTTAAGGAATTCTGCTACCTAGACACTAAAATAACCAATGACGGACGGAGCAAGGAGGACATCGAAAGCAGACTCGCTAATGCAAAAAAGGCATTTCTGGCCAAGAGAAGTCTACTAATATGAAATACTGGCCTACTTTTTAAGGAAGAAATTTCTGAGGATGTACGTCTGGAGTACAGCATTGTATCGTAGTGAAACAAGGACTGTGGGAAAACCGGAACAGAAGAGAATCGAAGCATTTGAGATGTGGTGCTATAGACGAATGTTGAAAATTAGGTGGACCGATAAGGTAAGGAATGAGGAGGTTCTACGCAGAATCGGAGAGGAAAGGAATATGTGGAAAACACTGATAAGGAGAAGGGACAGGATGATAGGACATCTGCTAAGACATGAGGGAATGACTTCCATGGTACTAGAGGGAGCTGTAGAGGGCAAAATCTGTAGAGGAAGACAGAGATTGGAATACGTCAAGCAAATAACTGAGGACGTAGGTTGCAAGTGCTACTTTGAGATGAAGAGGTTAGCACAGGAAAGGAATTTGTGGCGGGCCGCATTAAACCAGTCAGTAGACTGATGACCAAAAAAAAAAAAAAAAAAAAGGACATGTGGCCTTTAATTGAAGATGTGTCATGATGATCTCTCCATTGGCAAAGGATTCCGGAATAGTCCCACATTCGGATCTCCAGGGAAGGATGCCAAGAGGGAGGTGACCGCGAGAAAACGCATGAATAATCAACAGAAGGATAACGTTCTGCGATTCGGGGCGTTGAATGTCAGAAGCTTGAATGTGGTGGGAAAGATAGAAAATCTGAGAAGGGAAATTCAAAGGCTTAATCTAGATTTAGTAGGGGTCACTGAAGCGGAGAAAGTAGACAAGAATTTCTGGTCAGGTGAGTATAGGGTAACATAGTCAGCAGCAGAAAATAGTGTAACGGGTGTAGGATTCGTTATGAATAGGAAGACAGGGCAGTTACAGGGTGTCACGGTAAACAGTTCAATGATAGGGTTGGTCTTATCAGAAACAACAGCAAAACAACAGCGACAACGATCGTTCAGGTATACATGCCGACGTCGCAAGCTGAAGATGAAGAGACTGAGAAAGTGTACGAAGATTTTGAAAGGGTAATACAGTACGTCAAGTGATATGTAAATCTATTACTCATGGGCGACTGGAATGAAGCTGTAGGGGAAGGAGTAGAGGAAAAGGTTACAGGAGAATATGGGCCTGGGACAAGGTATGAAAGAAGAGAAATACTAATTGATTTCCGTAACAAGTTTCAGCTAGTAATAGCTATTACTCTGTTCAAGAAATACAAGAGGAGGAGGTGTACTTGAAAAAGGTCGGGTGCTACGCTAAGATTTCAGTTAGATTACATCTAGGTCAGACAGAGATTCCGAAATCAGATACTTGATTGTAAGACATACACAGGAGCAGACATAGACTCAGATTACAATACAGCAGTGATGAAGATTAGGAGGAATCAATACGCGAAGAAGTCAGATATGGAAGTACTAAAGAATGACGGGATGTGCTTGAAGTTCTCTAAGATTATAGATACAGCAATAAGGAATAGCTCAGTA
This sequence comes from Schistocerca piceifrons, assembly GCF_021461385.2. Classification (NCBI taxonomy): domain Eukaryota; kingdom Metazoa; phylum Arthropoda; class Insecta; order Orthoptera; family Acrididae; genus Schistocerca; species Schistocerca piceifrons. The sequence continues at coordinate 786,545,473 of NC_060139.1, read as the reverse complement.
AGCAGTACAGTTGAAGAAGAATGGACATCTCTAAAATGGGACATCACAGAAATTGTGAAGGCAAACATAAGTACAAAGAAGGTAACTCCGATGAAACCACGGGTAACAGAAGATATACTTCCATTGATCGATGAAAGGAGGAAGTACAAAAATGTTGCGGGAAACTCAGGAATAAAGAAAAACAGTCGCTGAGGAATTAAATAAATAGGAAGTGCAGGGAAGCTTAGACGAAATGGGTGCAGGAAAAATGTGAACAGTTATAAAAAGAAATGATTGGCGGAAGGAGATTCTCGGCATATAAGAAAGCCAAAACAACCTTCGGTGACATTAAAAGCAAGAATGGTAACATTAAGAGTGAAACGGGAATTCCATTGTTAAATCCAGAGAAGAGAGTGAATAGATGGAGAGAATACATTGAAAGCCTCAGTGAGGGGCAAGATTTATCTGATGTGATAGAAGAGGAAGCAGGAGTCTATTTAGAAGAGATAGGGGATCCAGTATTAGAATAAGAGCTTTGGAGGTCTTAAGATCAATTAACATTCCATTAGAAATTCTAAAATCATTGGGGGAAGTGGCAACAAATCGACTATTCATGATGGTGTGTAGAATGTATGAGCCTGCCGACACATAATCTGACTTTCGGAAAAGCATCATCCACACAATTCCAAAGACGGCAGAAGCTAACGATTGCGAGACTTATAGCACATACAGCTTAACAGCTCATGCATCCGAGTCGCTTACAAGAATAATATACAGAAGAAGGGAAAGAAAAATTGTGGATGCGCTAGATGACGATCAGTTTGGCTTAAGGAAAGGTAAAGGCATGAGAGAGGCAATTCTGACGTTGCGGCAGATAATGGAAGCAATACTACAGAAAAATCAAGAAACGTTCATAGGATTTGTCGACCTGGAAAAAGCGTTCGACACTGTAAATTGGTACAAGATGTTCGAAACTCTGAGAAAAGTAGACGTGAGATACAGGAAGAGACGGGTCATTTGCAATAAGAACAACAGCCAAGAGGGAAGAAAAAGAGTGGACGACCATGAACGAAGTACTCGTATTAAAAGGTTGTAAGACTATGATGTAGCCTTTCGAACCCTACTGTTATATCTGTACATTGAGGAAGGAATGATGGAAATAAAAGAAATGTTCAGGGGTGGAATTAAAATTCAAGGTGAAAGGATGTCAATGATACAACTTGCTGATGACATTGCTATCCTGAGTGGAAGTGAAGAAGAATTAAATGATCTGCTGAACGGAATGAACAATCTAATGAGTACAGAGTATGGACTGAGAGTAAATCGGAGAAAGACGAAGGTAATGAGAAGTAGTAGAAATGAGAACACCGAGAAACACAACATCAGGATTGATGGTCACGAAGAAGATGGAGTTAAGGAATTCTGCTACCTAGGCAGTAAAATAACGAATGACGGACGGAGCAAGGAGGATATCAAAAGCAGACTAGCAATGGCAAAAGGGCATATTTCCCCCCGCCTGTTCCACTCGCGGATCGCTCGAGGGAGAAACGACTGACTGAACGCCTCAGTACGAGCTCTAATTTCCCTTATCTTTGAATGGTGATCATTTCACGATCTGAAAGTTGAGGTAATAATATATGCTCTACATCCTCGGCGAAGATCGGATTTCGGAATTTAGTGAGCAGCCCCTTCCGCTTAGCGTGCCGTCTATCTACAAGCGTGTGCCACTTCAAACTTTCTATGGGATTTGTAACGCTCTCGTGATGGCTAAATGTACCAGTCACAAATCTCGCCACTCTTCTTTCGACCTTCTCGATCTCTTGAATCAGACTCAAGGGTCCCATACAGACGAACAATACTTTTAAGACTGGACAAACCAACGTATTGTAAACAATTCCCTTTGTTGAAGGAATGCATCGCTTCAGGATTCTACCAGTAAACCGCAATCTAGAATTCGCTTTGCCCATTACTTGTGTAATCTGATCATTCCATTTGAGATCATTTCGAATAGTCACACACAGGTACTCTGACGGATGTTACCGCTTCCAAAGACTGGTCATTTATTGTGTACTCGTACATTAATGAGGATTTTGGCCTTGTTATACGCAGTAGGTTAGACTTACTAATATTGAGAGATAACTGCCAGTCATTACACCACGCATTTATTTTCTGCAAATCCTGATTGATTTGTTCACAGCTTTCGTGTGATACTACTTTCCTGTAGACTACAGCATCATCGGCAAACAGTGTAATGCCGCTGTCAGTACCGTCTACCAGATCGTTTATGTAAATCGTAAAAAGCAGCGGACCTCTTATACTGCCCTGGGGCACACCTGAAGTTACGCATGTTTCTGTTGAAGCCAACCCGTTGAGGACGACATACCGCTCCCTGTCTGTAAGAAAACTATCTATGCAACAGCATATGTCATCAGATAGGCGTAAGCGCGCACTTTTTTTGGGCAAGCGACAGTGCCGAACTGTGTCGAACGCCTTACGAAAGTCGGGGAATATGGCATCAACCTGGGAGCCGGTATCTAGAGCCTGTTGTATATCATGCACAAAGAGGGGCAACTGTGTCTCGCATGACCACTGTTTCGTAAAACCGTGCTTGTTTCTGCAGATGAGCTACTCAGTCTACAAAGGTCATTATGCCTGAACACAAAATATGTTCCATGAGTCTACAACAAATGATGTCAGTGAAATTGGCCGGCAATTATGTGCGTCCGATTTTTCCACCCTTTTAATAGATTGCTATGACCTGGGCCTACTTCCAGTCCCGTGAAGCTTTCCGCTGTTACAATGATCTCTGATAGATGATGGATAAGAATGGTGCTATATTTGCAGCATAGTGAACATAAAATCTTACGGGGATACCGTCTGGGCCAGATGCCTACCTGGCGTCTAAGGATCTTAACTGTTTTACAATCCCAGATACACTAAACAGTATGTCAGCCATTTCTGCGTTTGTTCGACAATTGAAAGGGGGATGCTGCAGTCCTCTACCATAAACGAGTTTTTAAAGCTAGGTTTAGAATTTTGACCTTCCGTTTATCATCATCAGTTACATTACCGTACTGTTAGCAAGAGGAGGTATTGAGTTATTTGTAGCGTTCATAGATTTTACGTACGACCAAAATTTTTTTGTTTTATTTTGGAATCTGCAGATAAAATATTGCTTTCACATTCGTTAAAAGAATCTCTCATCGTCCTTCTCACAGCTGCTTTCATTTCGCATAATCTCTGTTTGTCAGCGGGGCAGTGACTACGTTTAAAAGGATTGTGCAAAATTATCTGCTTTCTCAGCAACTTCCTAAAATGTTTTGTACCAAGGCGGATCCTTTCTCTCCACTATATTTTTGCTAGGCACATACTTCTCTAGCATATGGTGGACAATACCTTTAAATTCCGACCGAAGATGCTCAATATCTTTGTGTCGCGCTGTGAATGCTTGGAGCTGACTATGAAGATAATCATTAATGACACGTTTATTTGCTTTCCCAAACAAGGAAACTACGCTGAGTCTTTGGATTTTTTGCAACTTCCACTGACAAAGAAGCCACAACGACATTATGCTCGGTAATACCTTCTTCTAGATTAAAATCCTCAGGAAGATGAGGCCCTGTTTGTCGTCAAGATATCTAATATAAGTAACGTCAGTAGACCTTTCATTAGACCTTCTCAGTTCCGCATCCTCTCATCGACCAATCCCTAGAGTTTGTACAATGTGTAAAAAAAAAAAAAATCACCATATATATGAGAGAGAGAATGAATCAAAAGTCACGTCCTGTAGGATAAAATTTATAATGGTGATTCAATAGGAATCAATAGTGTAGATCCGTAGGATAAAGATTGTAGTAAGCATGAGCTCTAAGATGGACACCTTAAGAGATATGAGCATTTATTCATTTTCGCTACTGTGAAACAAATCTCTTGTGCTGAAACCTTTTTGCTTCCCATATTTTGAGAAATGGCTTTGAGCGCTTGTTCATCTTCGCTTGTGTGAAACGAATCTCTCCCAATGAGTAAGCTGTCTTAGCTATTAAGGTACGCGTTTTATAGCCCATGTTTACTACACGAGTTTTTCTTGTCTTGGACAATACTACCTCCTCCAAATAAAAATGGAAAGGAAAGAGCGTGCAGGAGAACATATTTTCTTCACAACACCCAAGATGAGTAACTGCTCATAGCTTTTAAGACATTCATTTGAAAGCCCATATTAATTTGCTTACAATGATCGTTCGCGTCATATCCATGAAAACGGCTTTGTCCTAATGCCGAGAGAATTGAATCACCAATGTAGTCATTGTCGTATACACTGAAATACGAAAATTGGCATAATATAAATAAGTTAGAATATAAGGATTAAAAAAATTTCTCACATTCGTCATAAACAGACGACTTCCTATCCGTCTTTTGGACAAGCGCTATACAAATCCAGTGTCGCACTGCTCGATGTAATTTATGTACTCCTATATTACAACATCAGAGTTTGCCGAGAGAGAGAGAGAGAGAGAGAGAGAGCATTAGTCTGACTTCAGCTTTTTACGACACTTAAAGCATGTAATTTGGTTATGTAATAGAAACATACTAAAACATGTGGAATTGGGATGAAAATTAGTTTAATTTCCCAACTGAACAAAGGTTTTATGTAAGTACATAAAATACCTGTAGGCTAAATAGTAATTACATTTCCATTTGATTATATTTCGTTTTTATTTTTTCATTAAAACACAAGATAAAATTTTTTCGCTTATAAATTGCTTGTTGAACGTCTCAATGAAATGAAGAACAACAGTCTGCCATCATACTGCCGTTCCGGCAAAGGATACCATTTTTCCATTACCTTGTTGTTTGGGGGAAGCGCTCACCTTGTTCTTCACTGGTGTCACACAAACGTTCTGTGAAAGAATGGAGATCAACGTTCAAAAAGTGAATATTGAGGCTCATAAAACAGACTAATTTCTAGAACTTCTAGAACAACCTGGCAACAGCAGAAATTTGATGCCGGGTTTTTGCTACCTCATAAAATTGTAATAACCATCTTGAATGATACGGAAGTGTCCGCCCCACACATAATTAGTTTTCATTTTAAGTAGAAATCGAACTTTCCTTTTGAAACACGATATATCTCTGAGATACGTTGAAGTCTTTCCATCTTTGTCTACGCTTTTTCACTAGGCCCGTTATAATGGGTACGATGATAATAAATTTTTAATGTTTTATTTATTTTTTTAGGCACGACTCTCTTGATCCAGAAAGTTCTTCGAGATTCTGTTCTCTCTGGCCCCACAACGCCATTCACATAAGAAGCAGGGTACTGAATAAACCGGCTTTGCTGGTTAATGTAATATTAGTAATTTTCGCCTCACAAACATTAATATACGCTCAATAGTAAACGCCTGATGGCCTAAAGTTATCGAAAAATTGTAAAGTAAAAGAAATGAATCATCGCATAGCAGCGACAGAATCTATTATTCTTTATCTTTGCCCTTCTTGCGCGGTGCCAGTAAATCTCTATGTACATGTATCGATTAATGGTATAAAAAAAGGAATTCTGTTGTTTCAAGACAAATGAGGCTTTTCGCGCCTCACCTTTTACTGTTTGTGTTCCATGAGAGGCGGACGCAGACTTGCTGCGTTCCACAACTGTATTTTATATTTGATGTGAAAATATTGAGTGAATATGCTAATTGTTATTTTTTTCCAATCACAAAAGATGTAGGTTCTTGTAACTGATATCGAACAGACAGAATCAAGAGGACATTTTGACTGTTATGTATAAAGTATTTAACCACAATGGTCATCTATTGCAATTTAATATGAAAAGGTACGTAGCATTAAAAAAACGTGTGTTAAAGATAAGTGTGCTTATTTTCGTAAATTAACCTTGATGAGTCCATCTCCTTATTTACTTAACTGTTAATTATTTTGTGTTACTTCATCATCAGAAATTACGATCACGCTGATGGGCCGAACGTAGCATGAGGCAGAAGGAACATTATCGTTTTCCTATTATTTCTGAACCAACTTTTTTTTTTAATTGTGTAGTGTTGCATTTCTTTTAAAGTCTATAAATCTTCTGGTCCCTTAGTGTTGATCCGGGTATGACTACATCGCGACTATAAAAATGCACAGAAATGATAATGTTTCTTCCGAGCGATCTCAAATATATATATATATATCAATATGCTGCTCTTATTCAGGTATTTAATGGTCAACGTATGTTATTATAATAGTGTAATAAATCCCTGATTCTGTTGCCAAGTGGCCCACCAAAATATTAACTTTTTCGACATTAAAAAAAAAAGTAACAATTCTTTTTATTTTTTGTCCCCCAAGAGCAACGCTACACTTGGCGCCCGAACAGGGACTTGATCAAAAATCATTTCATGTATGTGTTTATTAATTTTTCAGTGCTTGTTCTAATAACTGTTTCATTTTTTCATGTGGATGCAATTCAACCGAGAAAGAGAAGTGGGAAAACCTTTTAATTAATTCAGAAGAACGATTGATGAAATTACCAAAAAACGCGAGTATCCAGCTGTATCAAGACAGCCATAGTAAGTCAAATTTTTATACGCAGTAGCCAAGCTTTCGTAGTGACGTAGCATCTTTCGAGTTGATCAGAACGTAAACCTGTCTTTCCTTGCCTTGAAACAGCTTTATTTCAATTTGTCCATAGTCCATTCCTATGTAGTTAAATTCAGTGAAAGTGTACCATTGTTGTCAGTGCATAAAAAAAATTACGATATGGCGGATAACTACGCTCAAAACTGGTAAAACGTGTGATATTTCATTTGTTTGTAATTAGTAGGAACCATCTTGTCTTCTTGGCGTAAATGAACGTCAGTTGTTACCCAGAGTTAAAATTTTATCTTAGGTCCCAGTAAGCCATAGCACTACGTCACAGACAAACGACTGACGGCAGTGGCAAACAATATCTGTAGCATTTTGACGTTTGACAAATAATTCATGAACATGGCCGACGGTAAACAGCGGACACAAACAAAACCAGACGACAGCGGTGATGCGAATGGACCTCACTATCCATTACGATCACGCGCGATAGGTACACGAGCGGAGGCAGAAGCAGCCTCGACCGAAGTTTTAGAAGCTGGTCCTAGTGTGCAAACTATTCCCGCTTTTGAAAAAATGACTTGGCTGCAATGATCGAAGCAATAATGGAACGCAAGTTCGAAAGTCAAAGACAGAGAGAGGCGCAAAGACAGGAACGTGAAAAGCAGGAAAAATTAGATGAAAAGGCCCGCGAAGAAAAAGAGAAGGCCGAAAGACGGCATAATAAAAATCAGGTCCTTACAAATCTGTGCAACTCAGTAAAAGAAGACATAAATTCAGTAAAAACAGAAATAAATTCGGTAAAAACAGACATAAATTCAGTAAAAACAGATCTGCAAACGGAGATAAATGACCTAAATACACGGTTAAATTCGGTAAAGGCCGAACTAAAGGCAGACATAACAGCTGATTTAAATACCCTGTTGGGTAATGTCCAAAGCCAAATCAGCAGTCAGATCACGATCATGAGGCTAGAAATTGACACACAAGTAGAGTCAAAAATAGAGGATATTTCAAAACGGTTAGATGAAAAAATCGAAGCAGCCAAGGGGGAGATAAATTCAAAAGTGATAGAATATCAAAAACAAGCTGCGAACTTAAAAGAAGATTATACTGCAATCTCTGATGAGGTCAAAGGAGTTAAAACCGCAGTAGACACGATCGAGAATGTTGTTGATGATCTTTCGAAACAGATTGAGACTCTTAATGTAGAGGACCAAATAAAGAATACTGTTAAGGCACATGCTGAAGCATTGTCTGATCACTACCAAGAGTGGATTAAAAACAAAGACGGATTCATAGAAAACAAGGTCAAGAACGAACTCAGGGAAACTGTCAAAAACATGACCTTTGAAATATTGGCAGCCCCTGGAAAAACAGGAGACACGGTGATGTCAGAATTAGGCCAGATAAGACGAACGTTAGCTCAAGATTTACCTGAATGGCGTCAACAGATAGTTGATGAAGTTCGTACACTAAAATGTCAAGTTGAAAATTCCCCACCTCCCGTGTCAGGAAACTGGAATAATTCACCACGAAGTAATGAACAACAGCAGGTACATTACCGTTCACCATTTGTTAACGCTCAAACTCATAGTTCTATAGAAGCACAAGTTAACCAGAGTACCAGCCCACCCACTTTTGTCAGTTTGATGCAGGAGGAAAGCGTGATCAAACATCGTATTTTTCCGACCTTTCACCCACAGAAAAGAGAAATTCATCCTATAGTGTTCCTCCGAAATTTTTCAGGAATTTTCCCGAGTAGCTGGAGTGACCGCCAGCGAATTCAATTTGTTAGTGGATTTATCGTAGGCGATGCTGCCTTATGGGGAACCGAAATGGTCGACTCTTGTAAAAGTTACAAAGAGTTTGAACAGATGTTTTTAGCTAAATTCTGGAGTTCTGGTGTGCAGCAGCGCCTGAGAAAAGAGGTTTACAACGCCGAAGTGTTTAACAGTAAGCGCGGTAGTTTGAGAAGATATTTTGAAAAGTATTTAGCGAAAATCAAGTTCTGGGATTCGCCGATCACCGCCAAAGACGTTATTATGATTCTAAAAACTAAGCTACCGATTGCGATCAGAGAAAAGTTAGTAAACGTGTCTGAGGACGATACGGACACTTTCCTATCTGTGTTAGACTCGTTAGATCTGATTTACGAGGACGCTAGAGTTGATGTTGGCAACGCCCACTTCAGTGCAGGCGGCCAGCACAATACAGAATACGCAGGCAACAATGGTGGCCGAGCGAAAGCGCGTCACAGCGACAGCCAGTACCAACCCCACAACGGTTTCAAAAATAAACACACTACGTACTCCAACAGCAAATACAAAAATAAGTACAATAACGGCCAGAGATACAATCCAATATATAATTCGTCACCACCTCAGTACGAAAATACACATTATAGCACACAGCCCCAGCAATATGGAAACACGCAACCGATCAACGGTAATTATCAAAACGATCAGTCTTACGATTCAAATCGTCAGTGGAAAAGAAATAAATGGCATAATCAAGGTGGAGACCAATGTACACCTTTCAGTAACGGTTACAATCAACACAAGCCACAGCAAAATACCTTTCAGCCACAAAATATACACTTCACGCAACAAGCGAACGGACCTTCGGGAACTCTGAAGCCTAAACGCCCGCATAATACGCAAATTTATTATGCGCAAGCGAATACGCCAGGACAACAAGATCCGTTTCCAACCGAGTTCGTACCACAAAACCAACACCAGTTCCAGACGGAAGAAACATTAAGAAATATAAATCAGCAGGAAAGTAAGCGTCGAGCGGAAAATTAAAAGCAGCACCTTTGAGCCTCCTAGAGGATGCTGCAGGTTTGAATGGGGGCACCCTGTCCCTTAGTCCACACGAAATTAAAGCAATTAGGTATGACAAAGAGACAAACTTACGGGATGATCTAGTAGCAGACACTGAGACGAAAGACAATGATGACGTATGGGACGAACAAGTTCAAGCTTCCATAAGGGTATCAATTGCCAACATACCAGTAACAGCTATTGTAGATACAGGAGCTAATATAAATGTCTTATCTTTATGTTTATTTAAGCAAATATCCTCTGTATGCAAAGTTTTATCACTTCCAATTCAAGGTTGCACCATATCGGGAGCAATTGGTCCACTAACACAACGTGTAAATCTTCAGACTCAGCTTCAAATCCAGATAGAGTCTATTTCAGTAACGTGCATTTTTCTTATTGTTAAAAACCTATCAGTGCCATGTATCCTGAGTATGGAATTCTTGAGGCAGACGAAAGCTAAAATTGACATCGAGTGTGGAATCTGTACTCTAGTAGCGAGCCAGCAACAAGTAACTGTAAATTTGTTAAGAAGTAAGGTGAAGACAAACTTTGGGGTGCTTCAAACAGCAGTACGGCCATGGACTAAAAGACAACAGTACAGTCAGACAGAAGACATGACAGATCTTGAAAGTGTTAATGACGATGAGTATAAAGACCTAATTCCCGGTCAGAATGAATTATACGGTAAAGCTAGTGAGTCCATTGAATTATCCAAACAACAGAAGAATGAGCTTTACAATTTGTTAACAGATTACGTTCAAGTATTTTCTAAGAAACCTGGACTAATAAAAGGCTTTGAATATCGAATGGATGTCCTGCCCCATTCAACCTACTGTAGAACAAGCTATTCCATTCCATATGCGAGACGCGAAGCTGTCAAGTGCGAGATAAAGAAAATGTTACGCTGGAATGTGATAGAAGTATCTCATTCACCTTATTCGAGTCCTTTATTGTCTGTGCTAAAATCAGATGGTAGCGTAAGGCTAGTCCTAGATGCAAGATTAATCAATAAAATTATAGTACCCATAAGAACGAGACCAGAGGCTCTTGAAGAGCATCTGCAGAAGTTTCTTGGAGTTAGTTATTAGTCAGGACTCACTTTAAACCATCCCTGTTGTTAAAGAAGAATCGTAAGTGGCAACACATTTATGAAGGTCCCTTTGTGATAATGAGGAAACCACACATTGGTAGCTATTTGTTATCTGACCCTGCCACGAATAAAATCAAAGGATTGTTCCACCATCAAGATTTAAGAAAATTTTATAACGCCAGGAATTAAGTTAATTTAAGCTGTAAGAAAATTCTAAGGTATTGGAGATCAGGATTAACCAATGAGTAACAAGAACGGAACTGAACTGACTACGGACGTTAACCGGTGCTGAAAGGAAACCTTGTGTATTAAAACAACGCGTCTGGAAAATAAAATACAGAATAAGTTGCAGACAAGTATTTACATGAATAATCTTTATGTAAACAGGAGGACATGTCCTAGAGGCGATTTTCAATTTTAGTTATAAGTTAGTATGTAAGGAAAATGATGTACTCGAGAGGTATTAATTAGCCCCGAGGTACTAAAATGAGGAAAGAGGAAGGAGCGAATAATGCACTTCTCTCGCTAAATAGTAATTTGAGAATGAGCAGGAAGGAGCGAATAATGCACTTCTCTCACTAAATAGTAATATGAAAATGATGATTATATGTGCTTAGTATTATATGTGCTTAGTATTAGTAAGTGAAATTTAATCGAGGACAAATTAATGACCTGTTTTAAAAGGAAATACTTAAACGTCCAGACAAAAGAGGAAAGTTGTGAGAAAGATTCGATTCCATGAGGTTATTCCCTATTTTCAAAGGTGACGTAAATAAGGCACCACCTGTTAGCGTAAAACAGTCGGTAGATTTAACTTGTAAATTCCAGCACAGTGCTGTGCCAGCGATAAAATAACATCTCTTTGAAGTGAACAGATACCTAGGATTAAGCATGAACAGATTGATGACGCAGTGCAATTGTTCTAAAAAGGCCTGACGTTAACCTTAAGTAAAAGCGTGATGGAATAAAAAGGAAGTTTATTATATAACGCAAAGTAAGATGAGTCCAGACTATAAACAAGCTGAGTAAAAGAAGATATGAGTAACATGGTTTATTATGGCAACTGCACGGTACTATTGAGCATTAGCGATACTGCAAATTCACAAGCTAGCAGCACATATAATAAGGATCTCGCCCAAGCTTCACAGGTAGCGACAGCAGCAAAAAACAACACTCTAGTGAGAGGCTTATATATACAAATGATAATTAATACCCAAATGCGTAATGCATAAACTTGACTTAGTCTAAGAAATGAGCAAAGACTAGTAAGCAAGCTGCAGCAAGATACATATTAGATATACATGCTTGAAGTGATAGATTTTATTTTAAGTGTGCACTGCAATATTTATTGTTTTCTCTGTGATTATGTGATTATTGAATCCCTTTCCTAAGTGCAAATCCTTTAAGATCCTTGATCCTATCCACTCCTCAGGATCAACTTGTAAAGATGCACGTGTGCTTAGGAAGTGAGGCACTACATATAAAAATGAGTAGGTTCGCGACGCGCAAATTGCTTTTGTAATGCGCAATGTAAATTAAATTTTCGACCTGGTAGAGGAGTAATTTAAATTCTGTCGACGATCAGCGAGTAGACCCGCTTTTCCCATTTTTTTTTCGACTGTTTGTATTTCTACACGAAACTCAGAGGCAGAATTGCTATTTTCAAATCTGTCCTCGAACTTTCTTTAAGTACAAGCACATACGAGAAAAACTTTTGACATAAATGAAGCTCCCCTCACAAGTCACTAAATAAGACGAGCACTAAAAAAAAATGTATTGGTCCTACGAAATGAATAAGCAAGCGTGATAAAGATTACTATGAATGAAATTAATTTGTAAAGGAGATTGGAATGGATTCGGTCAAAGAAAAAGGACTCATAATAGCCTACCTGTGACCGTAGGCTTAAATAAAAAAAAAGACTAATTGAGAAACAATTGTTTTGATTCAAAGTGGTCAATTAGATTATTTATCGATTTAAATGAACTCTTGTAAATATTAGTATGTAAATCAACTTGTAAACACCGTGTGATGTTATGACGCGAGAATTTCTTTTAGTACACCGTTCACGCAGACGCTCACCACAGTGCAAGTGAAGTTTTAAAGTTCGACGGTTTTCAGTGGCAGTATTCTACTGCACCATATGTGTGAAAAATTCGTTGATGTGTGCAGTGTGTAATAATCAGTATCATTCCACACATGCAGTTGCAGCGGTAGCTACCACTTACCTGTGAATCCGTAACTGGATAGTGGACAGGAAGTGATGTGAGGCAGTTTCGGTGGCAGAAGCTCCCTCCAGCAATCTAAAAAGCACAAAGCCACGATCCGCCGAACAAAAGCGACGCACGGCACCTCAAGCGCGAAATCAACGCTCTGCAAGAAAGCTCCGGTCACGTGCGCGCGCACAGACTGAATTTCAAGATTGCTCGCAACAGTGGATGCGGACAGCCACCACGTGACGAAATAATGTAAACGTTCAACCGACAACACAGTTGCTGTGCGCTACATTCTGTAGCAAAAACATTCACACCCAGTACTGAAAACATTTTGTATGTATCATAAACCTTCCGAGAGACTCTAAAATAGAGAAGTTAACGTAATTATTATAATGACTGATTGTACACAGAGACAAGTCACAAGGTCACCTCTGAACACTGTTGAAATGTAAACTTTGACGAGAGGTCAAGATACGAATGAAAATAAGCACACGAAAATACGTCAAAGGATCCGATCCTTCCTATATCCCATCCCACATGTATATAAAATTAGTTTTGTAAGCTATTCTAATATAAGATATTTTATCTGTTTCATATGGGAAATAATTCGGAGAGCCACACTCGAGCCCTGAAGGTGAAAGATATGGACTTCCTTGTCGAAGCCATCACCAGTGGCCGCTCTACAATCCAAGTCTATCATAAATAGTGTATGTGCGACGAAAATAAATGTATAATTAAGTGCGACAACGGACAAGGTAATCAATCGACAAGACGATGACAATATAATGAATACTGTCAAAACAGAAAGTTGTGTACCAGTTGTGGTAGTCAAATTACTTTTGCAACGATGAAAAATGAAGTGTGACTCTATTTCCTTATAAATTTTGTAAATATGTGTACTTATAGCCTTAATTTTAAGAATCATCAAGATAGACTGAATCCATACAAATACTGATAGAAACACAGAACAAATTCACAATGATCCACCGTCAGTAATTACAAATTGAAACGTTAATTCTTTTATTATGGAATGAATATGAAATGAAACTTTTAATAACCTGTATGTTACATCCGAAAATTACATATATTCCAATGGGCATGAGGATGAAAGTAATACCTTCGATATTTCTTCCCTCCTCATGGGAGGCAGTGTAATATTAGTAATTTTCGCCTCACAAACATTAATATACGCTCAATAGTAAACGCCTGATGGCCTAAAGTTATCGAAAAATTGTAAAGTAAAAGAAATGAATCATCGCATAGCAGCGACAGAATCTATTATTCTTTATCTTTGCCCTTCTTGCGCGGTGCCAGTAAATCTCTATGTACATGTATCGATTAATGGTATAAAAAAAGGAATTCTGTTGTTTCAAGACAAATGAGGCCTTTCGCGCCTCACCTTTTACTGTTTGTGTTCCATGACAGGCGGACGCAGACTTGCTGCGTTCCACAACTGTATTTTATATTTGATGTGAAAATATTGAGTGAATATGCTAATTGTTATTTTTTTCCAATCACAAAAGATGTAGTTTCTTGTAACTGATATCGAACAGACAGAATCAAGAGGACATTTTGACTGTTATGTATAAAGTATTTAACCACAATGGTCATCTATTGTAATTTAATATGAAAAGGTACGTAGCATTAAAAAAACGTGTGTTAAAGATAAGTGTGCTTATTTTCGTAAATTAACCTTGATGAGTCCATCTCCTTATTTACTTAACTGTTAATTATTTTGTGTTACTTCATCATCAGAAATTACGATCACGCTGATGGGCCGAACGCAGCATGAGGCAGAAGGAACATTATCGTTTTCCTATTATTTCTGAACCAACTTTTTTTTTAATTGCGTAGTGTTGCATTTCTTTTAAAGTCTATAAATCTTCTGGTCCCTTAGTGTTGATCCGGGTATGACTACATCGCGACTATAAAAATGCACAGAAATGATAATGTTTCTTCCGAGCGATCTCAAATATATATATATATATATCAATATGCTGCTCTTATTCAGGTATTTAATGGTCAACGTATGTTATTATAATAGTGTAATAAATCCCTGATTCTGTTGCCAAGTGGCCCACCAAAATATTCACTTTTTCGACATTAAAAAAAAAGTAACAATTCTTTTTATTTTTTGTCCCCCAAGAGCAACGCTACATTAAGAAGCATACATGACGCATTTAAGGCATTGCGTGTGTACTGGCCACTAATCATTTTATTCAAATATATATATATATATATATATATATATATAATTTTACTTTACTATTCTTCATGCATACAGAATTATTACAAAGGTACAAAAGATACATCTGTGGCTGAAATAAGATTGAATGACACTCGAAGTTATGCAGGAACCCATTGTGCACAACCCAATTTATAAAGTTTGCAGAATACAACGAATATTATTTAGAGAAAACTGAGAGGAATTTTTAAATATAAGAGTCATTGTGGATACAGGAATAGGAAGGGCTTTGGTACATATACAAAGAGCACCGAACATAAACTACCTGTAGTGGGTAAGGACTTGAAGGAATGCAAAAG
Organism: Schistocerca piceifrons; assembly: GCF_021461385.2. NCBI lineage: Eukaryota > Metazoa > Arthropoda > Insecta > Orthoptera > Acrididae > Schistocerca > Schistocerca piceifrons. Next base: position 786,530,242 of record NC_060139.1, on the reverse strand, counting down.
TTCCAAAGAGTTATTATTCGTACATACTAGTGAAGCTCAGGAATTACGCTCTCCAATTTGAAACGCCAAAGAAACCATTGAATGAGGAAAGTAACTCTGCACATAAGAATTATTTCCAGATTTTCAGACACATTGTAGGCTTTACTAGTGCACTGCGGTCTGCTGAGAGTCTACCGTGGCAATCCACAGCAAAATCTGGCGGGGTCAAACTAGACAGAAGGGAAGAAACCTACATCTCTCCCATTCGGTTCGTCATCGACGCGACACCATCGACCTAAGTTTAATGAAAATTCTTAAAACTTTTTTAACTGTTAGCTTTAATATAAGCGTTTATGGAAAGTAAGATGCGACCTGTAAAGTTTTATGTATAAACTATACTGTGTATTTTAAATTCCCGTTAGTAACATGGGGACTGCTTTCCTTGGTTACCAAAGGCATTTTTTGCACCAGTAAAAATGTTTATGATATGTGATATAAAGAGAGAGATACTAGTTTATTTATATGTATATGTGTTCTATTTTATCTTAACCAGCATATACATAGTTTTGTCCAAAAGCAAAACAAACAACACATCAAGCAAATGTAGTTTAGCTAACAGGGTAACATTAGCTAGCATGACTGCCTTCCTGTATCTTTGTTCGTTGCGAAGATGTGAACAGCAGTATATACTTTTTAAGTAACATCCAATGTGTTTTATCCCGTAATTCCCTTTCCTGCTTAGGATATGTTCAAAACAATCTCAGTTTACCATTCTCATAAATATGAGGTCATTAAAAACGAAACACCAAATTGACTTAGATTCCCCTGTACTAGCACAGAGTACAGGGACGGGTTCACTTGCTGGAGTTAACAGTAAACATTTGTAAACACAAGAAAAATGTATAGCAATCATTCAATCGTTCCCAGTTGAAAGTTTGTGCCAGTAAAATACACACCGTCGAAAAAGAGGAAGAAATACTACTCAGCTGTGGATACAGATAAACATTTTCACTTGTAATACTTGAATTTCAGGATTGGGTCTCCAATTGTCTTTTTCTTTTGCCTTTCTTAACAGAGTTTAAGATGGGTGACAAGCAAAAACCTTTAAATAAAGAACAGCGCTCGAAAGAAAAAAAAAATCATATCTAGGAATTGCGGATCATTCGTTAAAGACAAGTATACCCAGTTCCGAGGAAATAAAATATCTGTTCTTGGTGTGAAGAAGATCTTTCCCTTGGGTCTGAGAAGAAGCAATTCTGCTATTTCCTTCTCTAGGCCAAAAACAGCAACTAAATAATTTAGGTCTGTTTGTGTGAACAGCTATGATGCTAAACTGTTCCAAGAACAAAGATAATCGCCATAAACTGCATCAGTTGGTCAATCACTGCAAATGTCCTGGACAGTGTGGTGATTTTGAAACAGATGAAAACTTAGGGTTCGTTACCAGATCCTTTATTTTTTGAATCTTTACCTGTAATATCCGTGCTACAAAAGCAACGTCCACAAAAACTGGTTCCTGGTAATGTAGATACTGTTTTAATAGCACTTCTAAATGATGGAATTTTGTATGGCAGCTTTATGAGAAAATCTTTATTATCATGTTTCCTTCCAGAGTGTAAAACGTACGGTTTCTTTACAGTTTGTCTTACTACTCTAATGTATGGTAAATTCAAACTCACAACACAGACAATATTTAACGGCAGCTGCCAGCTGCTATTTAGTAAGGAAGAAGAGCCAAAGAGACACTCATACTGATTACGAAATACACTAAGCAGTTTAATCAGAGCTTTCGACATTACAGCTTAATAATTCGAACTGGAGAACTACTTTGAATATATAAACACTAAAAGAACAAAAAATATTTTTCTTAAACTTTCATCGCGAATTGTAAAAGATGACTGGTGAAATTGATTTTTTATTACCTTATTAGGTATCCAAAATCTAAAAACTACAGTAATAAACATAGTAACCGTTTTTTGTGTGAAATAATTCCAGAATAACTGAAAAAATATGTCACTGTCTACATCATTATGGAGCTACTCATCTTTGTTTCTAATTAGTGCGCGACTGTTTTGAAACATAAATGAATATCATTAGGCTATCTAAATTTTCATTAAAATCGATCAAGGCAGTAGCAGAGAATGGCACGCTTACCTTCACACGAGTTTTTGCACTCCACTTGAAAATGTTAGGTTTGATATTTATATAATTAGTGACGGTACGGTTGCCTTGAAAGCGGAACCAGTCAGATCAATCAGAACCCACACACACGCAGCCCACACACAGCACACATACGATCAAGACACGGTATTCCATGGAACAGATCAACATTCCTGTAGTCGTTTCGTTTGAGCCCTTTTTTTTCTGGAGGGCTGTGTTTTGACGCATGAACATTGCCAAATAGGTGATTCATTTTTATGAAATTTTTCACCAAATTAAGAATTCAGTGCCCCGCGGGGTAGTAGCCGCGCGTACTGAGGTGCCTCCTCAATGGTTCGAGTCCTCCCTCGGGCATGGGTGAGTGTGTTGCCCTTAGCGTAAGTTAGTTTAAGTTAGATTAAGCAGTGTGTAAGCTTAGCGTCCGATGACCTGAGCAGTTTGCTCCCATAGCAACTTCCCATAAATTCCCAAATTTCCAAAAATGGTTCAAAACCGATAACCTATTGTAAACGATTCGTAGGAATACAAGCTCCTTTCCTAGGGGCGTGTGGCAGCACTCTCTTTACCGCTTACCACGAATAATTAAACTGTTGTATATTATACAGTGAACTAACGTAAATTAAACAGTGCAACACTGATCAATCACAAAAGCTAAAAATATAGACGAATATAATATACTATAATATAGTAAAACATAATTAATATAGGTACATGGAGAATTACGTACAATTCCTAAGTAATTTTGGTAGAATATTAGCCGCGAAACAAATGGTGTCACAAGCGCATTGTAGGGGTGCCTCGCAAATAAGCCACTACGTTGTCAGCATGGTGTTGCGGAACTGTTAGCAATTTATTCATTCAGATTTACGGTTCTGTGTCTCCTCGACAGTCTTGTCGTGCCAGTGACATGGGAGAATTCCGCTAACTCCCGTTGTTGGCTCGGCGCTATTTGACAGCAAGGCCGCCACTCCAGCAATTCAGACGAATTCTGTCGTCTGGCAAGCGACGCCGGGGTGAGATTACGGCCTGACGCTGGGTTAGAGCGTCCTCGATCCCGCTCCAAAAAGACGACGATGATCCGTGATGTCCCATCGGGATGTACCATGCTATCAGAAGTCACGTAGTGGGATGATCCCGGCACCACCGGACAGGTACGGCCCCAGTACCCGACAGTGCCTGTAGCGTCGATCAGGAACAAAGGTACCGCACGGACCTCTGATCCAGCGGCGACGATGGCGTCAGTGCGACAAGCACCTTCAGCTTCCCCATCGCCGTGGTTACCCGGATAGTGTTAACTCAAGGACGGCAAGCAGCGTGTTCAGGAGGAGTGCTGGAGCATCTAAAACATGGATGTCGCTGCAACGTAATAATAATTTAATCCAGTGCTTCGTTACGAACGGCTTCGATCTTAATGACCAACTGAGCTCAGATGAGTATAACTGAATGGTACAGGTAACAAGTGCTAGTACCTTAGGTCATCAGTCAGCAGGTCCTAGAAGAAGAACTGGAGAAAGACAATGAACCTCATTTGTTACCAACCACTCTTCAAAACAATGTATTAACCAGCAGTAATCCCCGCCTCCTCCTCAATAGCAACAAGGTACAAGGCTCAACTTAAAAAAAAAAAGAAAACACACACATTAAAGATTAAATTTGAGCTTTCACCCGTAAGAAAAGGCATTAAACGCGAAATATTAAACGTGAAACTGTTTTAATATTTCTTAATTTTTTTAAATAACTATTCATCTAACATTAAATAATAATAACTTTCAATGTAAGTGATGCCGACACCCACCATAATTAGAAAATTATGTCTGAGTAATAGAGCGGTCCTAAGTCCGGTAAAAACCCACAGACGGTACAACATACCCTCGACATAGACCTCGGGCCCCAGACCCTGGCGACAACAAACCCTAACGAGGATAGGTAGTATACTTCAAAATATACAGCAAAGCTCTCTTAAGCAGTGAACCGGTTAAATTAAGTCAAAGCCTCTGCCCCGGCTCTACAAGAAATCCAGAACCTAGTATCGAGTTAGGATTAAAGCGTCACTGAATGTTAACTCTCCTGTGATGCAAGTTACAGTTAATGGGTTCCAGCAAGGTATAAACTTAGAGCCGGCCGGAGTGGCCGTGCGGTTCTAGGCGCTACAGTCTGGAACCGCGCTGCGCTGCGGTCGCAGGTTCGAATCCTGCCTCGGGCATGGTGTGTGTGATGTCCTTAGGTTAGTTAGGTTTAAGTAGTTCTAAGTTCTAGGTGACTGATGACCTCAGAAGTTAAGTCCCATAGTGCTCAGAACCATTTGAACCATTTTTTTATACACTTAGAGCGGGAATAACAACCAGCCAAGGATCAAAAATTGATAGTATCTTAAATGTACAACAAACTTCACCACAATCTTACAAATGCAGAAGCAACCTTCAAAATGGTCTCCACAGCACAAGGTATACAAATATACTTTTATTAGCTTAATGTCAAATAAAAGGCTCTCAGGAAGTTCCATTGTTCACATGGAATAGTTTTAGAACATTTTTACGTATAATTTAAAAGACGAAAGAATCATTAAACCTCATATAATGTATTTGATTTGTTATTTTTGTTGTGATCTTCAGTCCAGAGACGTTTGATGCAGCTCTCCATGCTACTCTATCCTGTGCAACCTGCTTTATCTCCCAGTACCTACTGCAGCCTAAATCCCTCTGAATTTGCTTAGTGTATTCATCTCTTGGTTTCCCTCTACGATTTTTACCCTCCACGCTGCCCTACAATACTAAATTGGTGTTCCCTTGATGCCTCAGAACGTGTCCGACTAACCGATAACTACCGATAACTTCTAGTCAAGTTGTGCCACAAACGCCTCTTCTCCCCAATTCTAGTCAATACATTCTCATTACTTATGTGATCTACCCATCTAATCTTCAGCATTTTTCTGTAGCACCACATTTCGAAAGCTTCTATACTCTTCTTGTCCAAACTACTTATCGTCGATGTTTCACTTCCATACATGGCTACACTCCATACAAATACTTTCAGAAATGACTTCCTGACACTTAGACCTATACTCAATGTTAACAAATTTCTCTTCTTCAGAAACGCTTTCCTTGCCATTGGCAGTCTACATTTTATATCCACTGTACTTCGATCATCATCATTTAGTTTGCTCCCCAAATAGCAAAACTCCTTTATTACTTTAAGTGTCTCATTTCCTAATCTAATTCCCTCAGCATCACCCGACTTAATTCGACTACATTCCATTATCCTCATTTTGCTTTTGTTGATGTTCATCTTATATCCTCCTTTCAAGACGCTATCCATTCCATTTAACTGTTCTTCCAAGTCCTTTGCTGTCTCTGACAGAATTACAATGTCATCGGCGGAACTCAAAGTTTTAATTTCTTCTCCATGGATTTTAATACCTACTCCGAATTTTTTCTTTGTTTCCTTTACTGCTAGTTCAATATGCAGATCGAATAACATCGGGGAGAGGCTACAAACGTGTCTCACTCCCTTCCCAACCACTGCTTCCCTTTCATGTCCCTCGACTCTTATAACTGCCATTTGGTTTCTGTACAAATTGTAAATAGCCTTTCGCTCCCTGTATTTTATTCCAGCCACCTTCAGAATTTGAAAGAGGGTATTCCAGTCAACATTGTGTAAAGCTTTCTCTAAGGCTACAAATGCTGGAAACGTAGGTTTGCCTTTCTTTAATCTAGCTTCTGAAAGAAGCCGTAGGGTCAGTATTGCATCACGTGTTCCAATATTTCTACGGAATCCAAACTGATCTTCCCCGAGGTCGGCTTCTACCAGTTGTTCCTTCTGTCTGTAAGGAATTCGCGTTAGTATTTTGCAGCCGTTACTTGTAAAACTGATAGTTCGGTAATTTTCACCTCTGTCAACACCCGCTTCTCTGGTATTCTTCTTGAGATCTGAGGGTATTTCGCCTGTCTCACACATTTTACTTACCAGATGGCAGAGTTTTCTCAGGACTGGCTCTCCCAAGCCTGCCAGTAGTTCTAATGGAACGTTGTCTACTCCAGTGGCCTTGTTTCGACACAGGTCTTTGAGTGCTCTGTCAAACTCTTCACGCAGTCTCCTATCTCCCATTTCATCTTCATCTACATCCTCTTCCATTTCCATAATATTGCCCTCAAGTACATCGCCCTTGTATAGACCCTCTACATACTCCTTTCACCTTTCTGCTTTCCCTTCTTTGCTTAGAACTGGGTTCACATCTGTGCTCTTGATATTCATACAAGTGTTTCTCTTTTCTCCAAAGGTCTCTTTAATATTCCTGTGGGCAGTATGTATTTTAATCCTAGTGAGCTAAGCCTCTACACCCTTACATTTGTTCTCTAGCCGTCGCTGATTAGCCATTTTGCATTTCCTGTCGATCTCATTTTTGAGACGTTTGTATTCCTTTTTGCCTGCTTCATTTACTGCATTTTTATATTTTCTCCTTTCATCAATTAAATTCAATATTTCTTCTGTTATCCATGATTTCTACTAGCCCTCGTCTTATTACCTACTTGATCCTCTGCTGCCTTCACCACTTCATCCCTCAAAGCTACCCATTCTTCTTCTACTGTATTCCTCTCCCCCATTCTTGTTAATTGTTCACTTATGCTCACCCTGAAACTCTGTACAACCTCTGGTTTAGTCAGTTTATCCTGATCCCATCTCCTTAAATTCCCACCTTTTTGCAGTTTCTTCAGTTTTAATCTACAGTTCATAACCAATAAATTGTGGCCAGAGTCCATATCTGCCGCTGGAAATGTCTTACAATTTAAAAGTTGGTTCCGAAATCTCTGTCTTAGAATTTTATAATCTATCCGAAACCCGTCAGTATCACCAGACTTCTTCCATGTATACAACCTTCTCTTATGATTCTTGAACCAAGTGTTAGCTATGATTAAGTTACGCTCTGTGGAAAATTCTACCAGGCGGCTTCCTCTTTCATTTCTTACCCCTAATCCATATTCACCTACTACATTTCCTCCTCTTCCTTTTCCTACTACCGAATTCCAGTCACCCATGACTACTAAATTTTCGTCTCCCTTTACTATGTGAATAATTTCTTTTATTTCATCATACATTTCTTCAATTTCTTTGTCATCTGCAGAGCTAGTTGGCATATACGCTTGTACTACTGTAGTAGGCGTGGGCTTCTTGTCTATCTTGGCCACAATAAGGCGTTCACTATGCTGTTTGTAGTAGCTTACCTGCATTCGTATTTTTTCATTCATTATTAAACCTATTCCTGCACTACCCCTATTTGATTTTGTGTTTATAACCTTGTATTCACCTGACCAAAAGTCATGTTCCTCCTGCCACAGAACTTCGCTAATTCCCACTATATCTAACTTTAACCTATCCATTTCCCTTTTTACATTTTCTAACCTACCTGCCTGATCAATGGATCTGACATTCCACGCTCCGATCCGTAGAACGTCAGTTTTCTTTCTCCTGATAACGCCGTCCTCTTGAGTAGTCGCCGCCCGGAGATGCGAATGGGCGACTACTTTACCTTTGGAATATTTTACCCAAGAGGACGCCATCATCATTTAACCATACAGTAAAGCTGCATGCCCTCGGGAAAAATCACGGCTGTAGTTTCCCCTTGCTTTCAGCCGTATTCGATATACTCCTATTAAGTGCTGTTGTGTTACCTATGAAAGGGCGGTGAGACGGGGGTGGAGTGGGGAGAGGGGGGGGGGGCGTGGGAAGGGACTCACAGGCTGCAAGAAACAAGTCAGTGCCTCTAAATAAAGAGGGTCTCCCTTCTTAAGACCAACTTAGAATGCTATTTAAAATTGGACACAACCCTCTAGGCCTTAAAATAATTAAATCATCAGAACAACAGCCTGCACTTTGCTTAAGACTGGGCGCCCAAAAATTGTTTGAAAACCTTTACTCTAGATATGAGCCAGATTCCCCACGGTAGAGAATTTAGCAAGTGCCACAAACCCATTAAGAATCACATTAAATGGAAAATTCACACAACTAAAAAAATCGAAAAAGCAAGCGGAAGGCCAGCGCCAAGCTGCTTCAAACACAACCAACAGTAGGCAATGGAGACAAGTCGCTGGAGAACAGACAGGGACCCTCGCCATAAACACAAGGAAGCGCAATCGGGCTCTTTCCACGACCAAGGAATCCCAGAAGGCGCTGACACGGTGCCTGAGGAATTCTGTGGTGAATGCCTTCCGGTCGTCTTTTGCAAAAGGGGGACACCACCGGTGGGCTTCGTTGGATTGCACCGAATTCTCCCGGAGGAACCCAGGTACTAAAGGAGTAGGCTGTCCCAGCACGGCACCTGAACAGCCCCACCGCTCTGATCGGGAAGTGCCGACCGTCAACGCTCACACCAGAAAATTGAGCACCGACAATGCTGACCACTTGCTCTCCAGGAAACCCCTACGTGCCAGCGGACACACCATCCATCTCAACCGACCAGTCTCACGTGTCTCCATCTTTTCCACACAATCGACTTCCTTACACCCAGCAGAGAAAAAACCAAACACCCTCTGAGCGGCAAAGAATATGCTCAACTAGCTGGACACGAGCTATCGACCTCGGCACACTGCTCATACGGGTATTTATGGAGACAGGCGGAAGGCTACGACGTGAGGCTCTGTTCATTCAAAATCGAATGACGCCCGCTTCTTTAGCAATTGTCAGTGGTCCTTGTTCCGCTATGTTTGTTTAACAAATTGTCCTAGGCTCTAAACCCGACAGTCAAGTTTGTGGTAGCTATTGTTGCGTCCTACGAACTGCTTGTTGATTAATTTTACTTACGCCTGATGTCCAATTTTTCAACTGCGTTAAACTGTAATCTACCGTAGGTCTCCAAAACAAGAAACCTTGCCCATTTGTTAGGAGGAAGCACTGTTCACGCACTTGTACAAGGAGTATAGCAGACGTGATGAATAAAACTATTGTCCGATGTACTAGATATCAATTAGTTGTAGAGTTTATGAATATATTCTGAACTCAGACGTACCGAGGTAACTTGAACCGAATGGGCTCCTCTATGACAACCAGCGCATGTCCCGAACTAGTCTATCATTTGAAAATAAACTCGTACTTTTCTCATATAACATCGTGGAAGCAATGAATCAAGGTAATTTGGTAGACGCAGAACTTTTGGACACTAATGGCCATTAAAATTGCTACAGCACAAAGATGACGTGCTGAAGATGCGAAATTTAACCGACAGAAAGAAGATGCTGTGATATGCAAATGATTAGCTTTTCAGAGCATTCACACAAGGTTGGCGCCGGAGGCGACACCTGCAACCTGCTGATATGAGGAAAGTTTCCAACCGATTTCTCATGCACAAACAGCAGTTGACCAGCGTTGCCTGGTGAAACGTTGTTGTGGTGCCTCGTGTAAGTAGGAGAAATGCGTAAGATCACGTTTCCGACTTTGATAAAGGTCGGATTGTAGCCTATCGCGATTGCAGTTTATCGTATCGCGACATTGCTGCTCGCGTTGGTCGAGATCCAATGACTGTTAGCAGAGTATGGAGTCGGTAGGTTCAGGAGGGTAATAAGGAACGCCGTACTGGATCCCAATGGCCTCGTATCACTAGCAGTCGAGATGAAAGACATATTATCCGCATGGCTGTAACGGATCGTGCAGCCACGTCTCGATCCCTGAGTAAACTGATGGGGACGTTTGCAAGACAACAACCAACTGCACAAACAGTTCGACGACGTTTGCAGCAGCAGCATGGACTATCGGCTCGGAGACCAGGGCTGCGGTTCCCTTGACGCTGCATCATAGACAGGAACGCCTGCGATGGTGTACTCAACGACGAACCTGGGTGCACAAATGAAAAAACTTCATTTTTTCGGATGAATCCAGGTTCTCTTTACAGTATCATAGTGGTCGCATCCGAGTTGGCGACATTGCGGTGAACGCACATTGGAAGCGTTTATTTGTCATCACCATACTGGCGTATCACCTGGCGTGATGGTATGGGGTGCCATTGGTTACACGTCTCGTTCACCTCTTGTTCGCATTGACGTCACTTTGAACAGTGGACGTTACATTTCAGATGTGTTACGATCCGTGGCTCCACCCTTCATTCGATCCCTGCGCAATCCTACATGTCAGCAGGATAATGCACGACCGCATGTTGCAGGTCCTGTGTGGGCCATTCTGGATACAGAAAATGTTCGACTGCTGCCCTGGCCAGCACATTCTCCAGATCTCTCACCAACTGAAAACAATGGTGGCCGAACAATTGGCTCGTCACAATGCGCCAGTCACTATTCATGATGAACTGTGGTATCGTGTTGAAGCTGCATGGACAGCTTTACCGGTACACGCCTTCGAAGCTCTGTTTGACTCAATGCCCAGGCGTATCAGGGCCGTTATTGCGGCCAGAGGTGGTTGTTCTGGGTACTAATTTCTCATTATCTACGCACACAAATTCCGTGAAAATGTAATAAAAAAATGGTTCAAATGGCTCTGAGCACTATGGGACTTAACATCTTAGGTCATCAGTCCCCTAGAACTTAGAACTACTTAAACCTAACTAACATAAGGACATCACACACATCCATGCCCGTGGCAGGATTCGAACCTGCGACCGTAGCAGTCCCGCGGTTCCGGACTGCAGCGCCTAGAAACGCACGGCCACCGCGGCCGGCAAAAATGTAATCACATATCAGTGCTAGTATAATATATTTGTCCAATGAATACCAGTTTATCATCTGTATTTCTTCTTGGTGTAACAATTTTTATGGCCAGTAGTGTATTCCAGAAAAAATATTTGTCAAAAGTACGAACGTATACCGCTTCAAACGGAATTGGGATTGAGGACTTTTTGGTAGGGAGGACGCAGCGTATTCGTGGGTGGACAGACATCTGGAGATGTAGAAGTAACTTCGGTTGTACCTCGTGGGAGTGTTGGGACCATTGATATCCATGAATATTAGTGACCTTGCAGACAACATTAATAGTTACTTCAGACATTCCGCAGATGCTGCAGTTTCGTATAATGCACTGTAGTTAAAATAAGTTCCCCACATATTCAGTAGTATGTCGATAAAATGTCTTGATGGTGCCGATATTAGCAACTTGCTTTAAACCCTACAGAAATATAGATTTGTGCACTTATCAAAAAGAAAATGAGTATCACCCAGTCACAAATGGAGTCCGTCAACTTACGCAAGTACCTCGATGTAACAGTTTGCGAGGATTGATATGGAACATCACACAGGCTCAGTCGCAGATAAGGAATGTGACAGACTTACGTTCGTCGCTATAATACGTGGGAGAAAGTCAACAGAGGTGATTGCTTAGAAAACCCTCGAGTCACTCATCCTGGAATACTGCTAAAGACTGAGGGCCTGTACCTAATAGGACTAACAGGGGATATTGACCCTACATCCAGAAGGACTGTACGAAATCTTACAGGTTTGTTTGAACCGTGGAGAAGTATGAGAGAGATGCTGACGAGATTTAACGAACACACACTTGAAGATAGACGCAAACAGTCCAGAGAAAACTTTCTTACAATGTTTCCAGAATCATTTTCAAATGATGGAGGTACTAACAGGATTTTACTGTACATCAACAGTCTTTGTGTCGTTCCCGAAAGAATTGTGAGGACAAGATTATATTAAATGCTTCACGCACAATGGCATTTACCCATTAAGCGTTCCATATATTAACGGAACGGAATGAAAATAATTGCATTTCAGCCACTGGTTTTGGTGGTACAATTTTTTGACTGTAAGTCAAAAAACTTTTTAATTTTTTGTACTTTCTCCTAAGTAATTCTAATTATACTAAATATTATGTTTTTTTTTAAATTTCAATTCAGTAGATTCAGTAGACCTATCTTGCCACTCTCTGAAAATTTGAAACCTTTACTACAGCTGGTCCCAGAGACTTAGGGAAAACAAAAGTAAAGAAAATGTGAACTTTCTACAAAACTTTAAATGATTTAAACTTAATATACGTTTTATTTATGATTTATATTGACTGAAGCATCCTGCATCATGCTGTATATCATCTCCTTCACCATTTTCCACAAATCTCATTCATTTCTCCCCTCTGAACACTTTGCTGGCCATTTCTGTTACACATGTTGCTTTATCGATGCGAGCCTTATCCATCCACTGAAGCTCTCTGATGCAGGATCAAGTCTCACATGGAGCAGCACTTTCACTTTACCAATTTTATCATCGTTAAGGGCACCAACAGCGCCACAGCCCCCTACTATTCGTCTTCCTTACAACAAAGATATATTTTGTCATGTGAGTCCATATTAGATTACTGAACGACACATTTGGCTTTTGAATTTCCTCTTGTAGACACTTATTCAACAAGTCAGGATGTGTAACTTCTCTGTAAATGGGCTTTATGACTTCCATGGCCGCTGCTAGGTTCGAACGTTTTTAGCTCTACCATGAGTCTCAGTATTCGGCATCCTGTTACTTGAGCCGTGAATCTGGTATGGATAGCCTAAGTTGACATATTAGTTTGTCATGTGTTTATGGACGAAGGTATCCCATACTGCCTGCCTCTTCCTGAAAAAATTGTCATTGTTATTCATAATAGCCATGCCATACTATTGCAATTCATCAATAATTTTGCTGCAATTTTACCCCTTGTGGTTCTAGCATGAGGAAGTTTCTTCTTTCTCAAACTTAGTTTGTGTTTCCTCAGTCGCCTGCCGATGTTCTCCCTGAAGTGATTCATACATTCCAGTTTTGTTATAATCTCATCACCAGAAGGGCAAGTTGCTATCACGCTGTTGTGTCCTTTTGAGTCACCATCAGCTAAGAACATAGAATAACAAACACCCATTTCTTCCATGAAACGACAGAAAATTTTAATAGTTGCAGAGGCAAGCATCCGCCCACTTTTCCCTTCGTTGTTGGTATAACATATGTTCTGCTTGGTTCTCTGATTTACAATTAGGGCAATCTTTCGTTAGGAAATAGAAGTCGATTGGCTCTCCAGTACCCATCCTGGTTATCAAAGCAACAGAATTCTTCACATTTCTGCATACAAAATGGCTTCATATTATGAAATGCTGCGATGCAGTTTTCAACAGTTATACCAAGAGAAACAACGTAGTATCACGTAATACTGAAATCCACAGCCTTCTTTGTAAAGAGTTACCGACTTTATTTGATCTCGAAGTAACGCAGGTAAAATTATTAACTTGAAACGAGTGCAGTCAGTATTTCTTTTTTAAAAAAAAAGAAATAAAATAATTCCCAAGGAGTTTATAAGTGATTTTATTAACGGAACTGCAAATTTTATAAACAGGCAAAAATACCTGAAAATATGAAGAAAAGCTCAGTTCTAGCTCCCCTTTCTATGTCTGTTGTTGTTGTGATCCTTATTTTATATTTTACACTCTCATTTTTCCGCATGTATTTTAACTTACGTTCACCTAACATTCAAAATTAACGACACACAGAACGCAAACAAAACGATTAATAAATACTCAGACAACATGATGCCTCCGTCAGAGTGCGGTGACGTAAGTGTTTCTCAAATCATATTTTGCAGAAAACTCGTCTTAAGAAAAGGTGAAACTGAAATACAAAATAAGGTGTGGAATACAATGTAAACAATAGCAACACGAAATGAAAATTTACCGAAGATGCAGAACTGGAATGGAATTGTGAGTAGTTGGCATACAAAACCACTACTCAAGAAAAATTATTTAAGAAAATAAGTAAATTTCTTCAAGACTACTTTGCAGGTGATAGAAATAAAAATAAGCCGACCTTTAAAAATCTATTTTTACAGGTATTTTAGTGCCAGGTGAGGAACTGAAACAAATCAAACAAAATGCACATCTTATAGTATTTTAAGCATAAAATAGAAAACCAACCATGAACTTGGTTCTATGTTTTACAGAAATAAATTGAGGCCCTCAGAAGACGACAAATAAGAGGACGAGATGGAAAGTAATGCCTCCAAATGTTTATGATAAATCTCTTAAAACTTTTCTAATAAAACAAACGTTAATAACAGTTTTACATATTTATTCCTCGTGTCTACATGTTTGCTACTCTCTGTCGCTAGAGGGCTCCAAATCATACATCTACATCTACAACTACGTCATACTCCGCAAGCCACCCAATGGTGTCGCGGAGGGTACTTTTGTTACCACTATCTGATCCATCCAGTCATGTTACTCTCCGTGAATGGTGCGTGGGAGGAATGATTGTCGGAAAGCCTCTGTATTGGCTCTAATTTCTCGAATTTTCTCCTCGTGGTCAATGTATGAGATGTATGTGTGGGTGGGTGGAGGGGGGCAGGGGGATGGGAGAAGTAATATGTTTAATGGTAAATCTATATAAATCTCTCCGTGATGCACAACGCCTTTCTTGTAACGTCTGCCAGTGGAATTTGGTTAGCATCTCCGTAACGCTCTCTCGCCAGCTAAACGATCCAGTGAGGAAAAGCGCCGCTCTTTTGTTGTAACGTGTAACATGGCAGTGTGTAACGTAACTACGTTGATACACGACGATTGGTTGCTGTAATCGAGTTACGAATTCGAAGAGTTCATCCACACTGGATCACCCACTCCTTCAGCAAGTCAATGCCGGACCACACACGACCGCTGAGACGTCTGTGAAAATCCTACACCTAAGATTCACTGTCATCAATAGTACTCAACTTCACCCCATCATATTTTTAATTCGTTTCCAAAACTTGAAGAACACCCCAGAGGACTTCCACAGTGATAAAGCGGTGCAAACAGAGGTAAGGCTGAGTCTCCGTCAACAAACATTGTACTCATACATTGAAGTATCAACAAACTGGTCTCTTGTCGGCAGAAATTTGTTCGTCGCCGGAATGACTGTGGTGAAAAATAAATACGTAGACATGAAGAATAAAGATGTATAATGTTAATAACGTTTGTTTTACTTAAAAAGCTTTAAGTGCTTCCACATAGAGATTCGAAATCATTACTTGTAACTGCGCCCTCTCAATTGTCAAAACATGTCTGCATAAAGCAGAATCTAAAATAAAACCAAAAGTGGGTGTGTTGTTTTTGAAACTGAAAAACAAATATTTTCAATTTTTTAGTTTATTGACAAATTTTTTAAGCAGACAATACCATTGACCTACATTTCTTAAATTCATTTTAATATCCGTAGTGATTGATGTTATAAAAACCTATGTCCCATTATCTCACGAAGGCAATAGTCAGGTAAATGGAGCAGCAAACGGTTAGCTAGGAGAGACTCTTTTTTGCTACAATGGGCGTCTACTTTCCAGGCAACGGGATACCATCCGCATTAACAACGCAGGCTTTTTACAGAACGTCCTATGAGCTGGGAACCTGAACAATGAAGAAGGAAATTTATGGCAATCGCTTACGGTGAATTACAGTCGTGGTCGTAAAAGCGGCACCCGCGTAATGTGTCATTAAATGTAACGACGGAAAGAGCCACGTTCGGACAACTACTGCTGCTGCTGCTGTCACGTAGCTTTAAGCAGTCCGCTCAGATAAATACTGCGATGCAACGCCGTCTCTGGTGGCGCGCTCTTTTGACATCCCCGCAAACTGCTCGCGCTGCTATCTGTTAGTTCTCACATCCATACCCCATTTCATGAAGTGATAGGTGAATATGTAGTGTCGCACTGTAACACGTTGACAGTTAGAGATATACGATTCACGGAATGACTTTAGTTTGAACAATGGTACAAACAATAAATCGACATTTATGGATAACGCTTGTTAACAACTGCGGATGTATTAAATTTCAGAGCTGGCGTTTGTTGTTATGGATGTACAGACACAGACAATATTTTACAAGAGGAAAAAAAATGATTTATCTGAATTCGACTCGTACAAATATCAGCAAGATATCTCCAAGACTTCTGAAGTGTTCCAAAATTTTTTTTGAAAGATTTCTAAATGGTTAAAACTTGGTGCCACACGAATATTCGAGGCAAGGGCTCGATTTCCAGTCTGGTATACAGTTAAATCTGTGACGAAACTTCATAAGATTGTATAGTCACCGCAGAATAAGAAATTTATTGTAGAAGATGGCTTTCTTCTATAAAATTGAAGATGATTTGGAAATTTACCGAATGTTACAATAATCAGTTGTACAGCGGGAGTAGATGTGTTGATAGCCAAAACAAGCGTCTCGTATAATACAAACATTTGTTATATATATTTGTCGCAGTGCAACAACAGCAGATAACAGGCTGAAAAGTACAACAGATCGACAGCTGTTACGTCAAAAACAAGAAAGTGTATGGAATGAGTCTTTGGTAAATTCGTATCAATTGGGCAACAAAAATTAAATTCATTATGTGTCAGTATTAAAAGACGTATTTAGGAAATTCTAGAAGTACACTTCAACAATAAGACCAGCGTTAAAATGCCACAAGAATAAAGTTAACCATTTCACAAATTGGTATATACTAAATTAGAATGGAAAAGAACTGACAGCATTTCTTGAGTCTCTCTTCCGGAAAAGAGGATGCTGATTCCGCCATAAAACTCCTAGCTATCCGTTTCAGTTCGTTATTATTCGACATTGCCAAGCTCATGTCGACGTACATGACAGTCTTGGTGTCATCTTGAGTGGATTTACTTTGATTTTAGAAATTCTATATTTTCTTCGTGAGAAATTAACTATCCATACCTAATATGCGCCCAAAGGAAAGTAACCATCTGTTTCCATTTGTTGTTTCCACTGTACCTATGTTCTCATTTACTCCTTTATTGTATCTTAACTAAATAAGTCCGTCAAACTATCTGTTGCATAACATCTTTCCATCTTACATAGTTTCCTTCGTTATGTTTTAAGAACCTAATAACCACGCGGGGTAGCCGCGCGGTCTTGGGCTCCTTGTCACGTTTCGAGCGGGTCCCCCCCACCGCTGGGGTTCGACCTCTCCGTCGGGCATTGGTGTGTGTTGTCCTTAGCGTAAGTTCAGTTACTCTGATTAGCGTGTAAGGCTAGAGGCCGATGACCTCACCATTTTGGTCCCATAGAACCTTACCACAAGATTTCCGAAGCAGACAAAACGTTTGGTCTTACTGCGGTGCTGTAATTTCCTAGTGTGTCTCCTAAACTCAGTGTCTTATCATTGGTATTACAGTTATTTGACACGCACACCCTATTATTCACATCTGGATATTAGCACCTTGTCGTTCTACTGGATTACCTCACCCAGTACTAAAACATCATTATTCATCCAAACTTACCACAGTTCTTCTTGCTGTGGCCCATCGCTGCTGTTCGTCGTGCGTTTCCTCTTCACAAAGAAGATCTCGAAGCTCACCTTTTCTACTGTTGCTTTAAGTTGTTCCTGTTCCTGATTAATGTTGTTGAGAAAAATGACCACGATACCCGGGAAAGGCCGCGCGGGATTAGCCGAGCGGTCTTAGGCGCTGCAGTCATGGACTGCGCGGCTGGTGCCGGCGGAGGTTGGAGTCCTCCCTCGGACATGGGTGTGTGTGTTTGGCCTTATGATAATTTTGGTTAAGTAGTGTGTAAGCTTAGGGACTGATGACCTTAACAGTTAAGTCCTATAAGATTTCACACACATTTGAACAGTTTTGAACCCGGGAAAGGCAGACTCTCAGAATACACTCGTTTTGGTCTTGGCATTACCCGAAACCAAGCTCCGTTCCTTCTTAGTCGATCAGTGCTTTTCTTCAGTCTCCAACGTACAATTGATAAGAAAATGAGGAAGTTCATCTTCTTTTGTGAAAACATTCAATATTTTGACAGAGCCCATAATCTTTGAATTTTGGTTATTAAATTGTGTTAGGGAGAATCAGCTTATTAAGCTTCTCAATGTACCATGCTTTCCAGAGTTTTCTAGAATGTTCAATAACGACTCTAAGCCAATCGAAACCTATGCTTCTGTGAAGTTAACAAATCCAACACGCAGTCAAATACCTAGATTTTTGGTTACCATCGAGTTGCGAAATGCCGCATTTGAAGTTTCCGATTTGCATCAATTGGACGTACGGAAAGGCGGATCGGTCCTTGAGTTTTCGAGTATGAAAATATATCGTATAAAGTGCCGTATCTTTTGGTTGCATTGACTTATAAGGTTTCATTTTTCCGCCGCCAAGTGACCGTAGATCTAAGTAGTGTGAACATGATACATCTACTTGATCCTTAGGAAAAGTGGCCTTAACAGTCGGACAGACAGTCGAACCAGATGGACAACAAAGATATCCTAGAACAGTTCCGTTTTAACACACTGAGGCAGGGAACCCTAAAAACAAACCTTTTTCGTAAGAGCCACCCTGTAGATAGTAGGCCGTACCTCTGCTGGGAAGATTCGCTATATTGCCGACTCAATGGAGTGCGAGTCTGCTAGTGTTGTCCCTCAGCTGACGAAATCGCGCCAGAATGCCACCAGTGAATGCGTTTACCATGTCTACCTGCGGTGACCTGCGTCCGTTCATTCGCTGCCCATATCCAAGGGTTCGACCATCCCACTATCCGCGTTCCCTCTCTCCAAAGACTTGAGTTTCGTAAACAGCATCCAACGTCTGCATCAGCCTATATTGTTAATTACAGAAGAAGGTTACTTGCCTTACAATCACTGCTATTCCTCTCATATTAAATCAGAGAAAGATTCGATCGATCTAAACTACATACGACTCGATCTTTTTTAAAAAGAGCATAAGTCAAGAAAAACAACTTAAAGGGAAATTTAAAAATTGTTTTATAGGAGAAATACCAGGAAATAAAGTCTGTTCATATAAAGTATTATACGTGCTATTTGATTTGTGTGTACATTGACTGTTACGTGAACACAAATACATAAATTTTACGGTAATTTAAAATGTGAAAACATCCGGCTTTTAAAAGATATGGATTTCATAGGAAGAAGACACGGTACATAATGTTGCTATTTGGTTACATTAATTAATGTTACAAAAACGACTCTAAGTCATAGAAAATTAATATGATTCTTTTAAATTTGCAAAAGAAACATGTAGAAATAGTGGAAAATGTACATGAAACTGAAGTCTTTACACTTGTGATGAACTGTTCCTTAGTTGTCGTAATATTCTGTTATATTGTCAGCAGTTCAGCCCAAAATTTCCTCAACGAATTCTATATGCTCACTTGGAAAGTACTGTTGCACCTTTTCTAAGACTTGAATTTTCGTAGTTCAATTGACAACAGTCCCGCTATGTAGGCGGGGTTTGTTCGTCTAGGAACAGGTTCTCGCTAATGTGCCATGGACAATGTGTGGCTCACTAATCCCTTGATGCACGTCGAAACATTGATGAAGCCAGATCTGACACTTTAATACATAAAATAAAAGAAACTCCTGATTTCAGAGTTATATTTGTCATACCTTGGGTTGTTCCTTGTTTCTTCAGAAACTGTCTTCTTCTTAAAACGCCTTGTCCACCAGCCTTTGAAGTCCAGAATGTCGAATGTGTTAACTGTTATAACTATAAACCTTCTGTGCTATTTAATGAACAATGGATATCACGTCACTGTCGGAGATTCTCTGAAATGATGCCAAAGACTCGACCGCACATTAAAAGGCTGTGTTCTCTCATTGGGAAATATTGCTGAATTAGCTTGAAATCCCCAGGATCCGTTAGTGAACGTAGGAAACAAGAGACTGTTTGGTTTCTGTTCTGTCCTGTGCAATTGTCCCAGAACAGTCGAAGCTCTGCGATATTTTCGGGGGTAGACTTCAGATAATCAAATAAGAAAGAACCGACTTCATTGGCATCCTTTTCACCTGTTCCTTCACGATAAACATACAAAGTGCTTACCCCTCTTTAGATGCTGAATGTTTCCAGTCCCTGACCATTGGCAAACAGTTTTAAAAGGGCACATGTCAGTGACCGACGCCCATTTGAAACAAAATGTCATTTTCAGTTCCACGTTACGCCACCGAACTTGTTACAGGCTCCCTTTTAAACGATAAGCCACGCGGAGTAGCTGCGCGGACTATAGCGCCTTGCCGCGGTTCGCCCCCCACCCCCCCGCCTCCATCGTCGGAGGTTCGAGTTGTTCTTCGGGAATGTGGGTGTGTTGTCCTTTAGCGTAAGATAATTTAAGTTACTTAGATTAAGTAATGAGGAAGCCTGGGGACCGATGACCTCAGCAGTTTGGTGCCACAGGAACTTATGACAAATATCCAAATTTTAACTACAAACAGATGTATCCTCA
Organism: Schistocerca piceifrons; assembly: GCF_021461385.2. NCBI lineage: Eukaryota > Metazoa > Arthropoda > Insecta > Orthoptera > Acrididae > Schistocerca > Schistocerca piceifrons. The sequence continues at coordinate 786,509,936 of NC_060139.1, read as the reverse complement.
AAATATCTGAACCGCTATAAAACGTGACGTAGCCAATGTAGTGACCTAATCCTATTAAAAATAGACCGATTCGTTCGTCAAAGTATTAACTGGGGCTGCATCCCTAACGCCTCTCAAAGTTCTTCAGACTGAAAATCATTTCTGGGTAGGAAATGAAGAAAAGATTAAGTTTAATCCATTATAAGAGAACCGATCTTAAAAAGAACTGGTACAACTGTTATAGCCCTTCAATCGTGAATGTTTCTGTCTTCTGTTTGCCGTAAGGATAGATTAGTGCTGCCTTTCAACTGTTACTGTACTGTTTCTCCAAAATGTAGTTAATGAGTCAGACTGTTTCGTCCAGGGTGTTGTCATCATCAGCTTCAATAGTTCCGCCACTACAGAACCCTCACCAGTTGACACCTTCCAGGATTTCAGGGATCTCTTCAGTTTCCATCTTACATGGTGGCTTAGAGCAAGACACAGAACAGAGCGGGAGATGAGTAGTCTCTGTATTAGCTGATCACGGATCTACTTTCTGAGTTAGCTGATCACATTTCAGCAACCTGTTGAAGAGCTGCCTAAAATGTTGCAACTATCTATCCTGGTCAGGTCATACATTGGAAGGCTATGTGCCTGATACAGTTCCACACAGAACATCGTTTGACAAAATTTCCTCTGGAAATGCCGATTACTTTCACTTGTTTGTCACGTCATAGATTTGTGGATTCAAACACTACAGATGCAACATTTCTCGCATCAGGGAAAGCATCCTGGTACTGAGTCAAATGTCAGTTTCGACAGTTGTTCTTTCGAGAGCATACCACCAGATTTCGTTTAATCGTCACTGTCTTTGTCATGATCTCCCGGTTTTTTGGGGTTATTTAGCTGCTGAATTTAAAGTGCTATGTCTTAGATGCTGTACCACAGGATGTAGTGGAGAATTACCTGAGTTATTAAAATGCAGAATAACGATCGAACTGAGACGTTCAGTACGCCTCTATACGGAAGGACAAAGAAGGCCAGGGCAAACAGGAACTAACATCATCCGCTAATGCACATTTCAATTACGATGTAATAAGATGGAAATTCCACGTGACTCAGCTGAATTGAAACGATGACCCCAAAACCAAAGGATATGGTTACCAATTTCTAAGTTACGAGTGCTACAAGGCAAAGATTTAGGTATGACGAAATTTAATATAAATTTTTTACGTGAATGAGCACTTGACAGTAAAATTATATTATCTTAACGGTTTATGCGTGAAATAAATTCAAACAATTCTTAAAAGCTTTTAGCAGTCCGTTAAATAATGTATATAACCTCACAATAACACTCACCTGAGCTTAACTGGAAACATTCTTTGACTGGTAAATCAATTTAAAGAATTACAGGGGGCGGCACCTGTAAGATACGTCGTGGACCTGTAAAACTAGGCCTCTGTCTCCAGTAGCTCTGCTTCGAACGACTAGAAGTTTGTGATGAAAGCTACTTCTCCCACCTTCATCTTTCCAGGCAACCGACCACGGTTGTAATGCGACGCTTCTCTTTTATGGGCCCTTTGCACCCTATTACTAGGCTAGCGCCAGCTATCCTCGATAGAGAATGAAGCTGCTTCTTCTGGCAACAAGTCTGAAAGTGACCACAGGTTGGGTAAAGGTGAGTTCGAAGAACAGGCGAACGTGAGTGACTCCTCGGTCGCTTGATGAGTTTCGTGTTTTGTAGTACTGAAAGATAAATTTAGTCATGGTAAGAAGATATCCCACTTAGTCTGGGTTTCCAAGTGGTGTATTAATCCGATTCGCCCTGAGTCTTTCTATTAAATCCTTCCACAGAGAATTTCTGGGTGATATTAAGGTGTTGTAACACTTCCGAAACTCCCTACAAGTAGATGCTGGAGCATTATCTGTCACCAGGACCTTGGGAGGACCAAACAGTGGTAATATGTTAGCCAAATGCTTAATACTGACACCCTCTACTAGGTAGTAAACACACAAATACGGAAAGGGCAGCGACCGGCACAAAGATGTATCTGTGACCCGTTTAACTGCGATGCAGTGGTCCTACACAATCAATAAATAAATGCTCCATTATCCACTTGGTTTAGGTAGACTGGCGCAACCCCCTTTGTCAGAAAGAGGATTATCAGGTTTACAATTCCTTCAGTGACCCATTTTTTTCCGCACGTCCTAATAGAAAGATGGCCACATTAATGATTTCTTCATCTTATATATTGTTTTATAAATAATGTACACAAAGTCGCAGTAACACTCAACTGAACCTGAACTCTAAACACTCAGTGACATTTAAAACAATTTAAAGAATCACAGGGGTCGGCACTTCTAAGATACGCCGTGGACCTATAAAACTAGGCCCCTGCGGCCATTAGCTTTGCTTCCCTCTAAAAGCGACTCTTGATAGTACCAGAACACAGCTGCGATCAGCGCCCTTGGCCCGCACATTCTTAATTGTCTGTCCTTCTTAGTACACGGATAAACTGTGTTCCTTAACTGATAGCCTGGTACAGCCTCACCAGATTTTAGACGACCTTTAACAAGCCCGAGCTCAGCATTCTGTTCCTACTCAAGTCAGCCAACACGATCGGTATCTCGGCAAGCACCGCACATACAATCTCTCCCTCCGCCTGCATCCTCAGAGGGAGAGGATTCTTCCTTGTCAAACATCACACTAACGGCGTTCGCCACAACATTCTCCCGTCTTCCAATACGCTTGACGGAGAATTTTAACGCCTGGATTCGGACTGCGTAAGAGGTGTTGTACAAGTATCTGGTTTTCTGAGGGTAGATTATCGATGCTCGAGGTAGAATTTAAATTTTTCGGTGGCGAACAACACAGCTCATAGGTGGAATATCTACTCACCTTACAAAGGTTGCATAGGCAACAGTGCGACATCATCTATTCCTCTCTTGTAATCCTAAAGTTGCATCCGCCTGGACAATAAAAGAGTGGTCAAAATCTGGAACAGCCAATGGGGGAGCGTTACTTAACGCGTTCTTCAGCCATCAAAGGCTGCTTGCTGCCTTTCACTGAGTTTAAAAGAATTTTCCTTTCGACGTAACAAATTAGGAGCCAGTAGTTTCGCAGACCTAGGAATGAACTTACGAAACAAATTTCTTATTCCCACAAACCAGGCTATTCCTTTCTTCATTTCAACCTCCACCCCACTGACAGACCAAATGCCCCAGAACCAGAAAAGAAATTTCTTGACGTGGCATGTTAGCCTTTCAAGTTTTCACTGTGAGTCAGCCCCCCCCCCCCCCCTCCGCAAATCAAGACGGAACCTGACCAAGGTGTTCCAGGTCTTAGGGAAAAGACACACTTCGCTCTTAGCCGCGTTGCGAAACGGACGTACCCGAGTCTCCGTGCAGCGTTTCGCGAGCGGACCGTTGTCTACCTACGCGGGTAAGTGGTACTGTAGTATAAACAGATCACCTCCAACGACGATGGTGCTTTCTTATAGATTATGATTAAATTAACGTTCCATGTCTAGTATGCATGACCTAAGGCATACGGATTGCAGCGTTTCCTACTTCAATTAATACTCGTCGACCCACAGGAACTTCTCGGTATATACAGGGTGGTCCATTGATAGTGACCGGTCCAAATGTCTCACGAAATAAATATCAAACGAATAAACTACATGGATCGAAACTCGTCTAGCTTGAAGGGGAAGACCAGATGGCGCTATGGTTGGCCCGCTAGATGGTGCTGCCATAGGTCAAACGGATATCATCTGCGTTTTTTTAAATAGGAACCCCCATTTTTAGTACATATTCGTGTAGTACGTAAAGAAATATGAATGTTTTAGTTGGACCACTTTTTTTTCGCTCTGTGATAGATGGCGCTGTAATGGTCATAAACGTATAAGTACGTGGTAACACGTAACATTCCGCCAGTGCGGACGGTATTTGCTTCGTGATTCATTACCCGTGTTAAAATGGACCGTTTAGCAATTGCGGAAAAGGTCGATATCGTGTTGATGTATGGCTATTGCGATCAAAATGCCCAACGGGCGTGTGCTATGTATGCTGCTCGGTATCCTGGACGACATCATCCAAGTGTCCGGACCGTTCGCCGGATAGTTACGTTATTTAAGGAAACCGGAAGAGTTCAGCCACATATGTAACGTCAACCACGACCTGCAACAAATGATGATGCCCAAGTAGGTGTTTCAGCTGCTGTCGCGGCTAATCCGCACATCAGTAGCAGGCAAATTGCGCGAGAATCGCGAATCTAAAAAACGTCGTTGATGAGAATGCTACATCAACATCGATTGCACCCGTACCATATTTCTGTGCACCAGGAATTGCATGGCGTCGACTTTGAACGTCGTGTACAGTTCTGCCACTGGGCACAAGAGAAATTACGGACGATGACAAATTTTTTGCACGCGTTCTATTTAGCGACGAAGCGTCATTCACCAACGGCGGTAACGTAAAACAGCATAATATGCACTATTGGGCAACAGAAAATCCACGATGGCTGCGACAAATGGAACATCAGCGACCTTCGCGGGTTAATGTATGGTGCAGCATTATGGGGGGAAGTATAATTGGTCCCCATTTCATCGATGGCAATCTAAATGGTGCAATGTATGCTGATTTCCTACGTAATGTTCTACCGATGTTACTACACGATGTTTAGCTGCATGACAGAATGGCGATGTACTTCCAACATGATGGTTGTCCGGCACATAGCACGCGTGCGGTTGAAGCGGTATTGCATAGCATATATCATGATAGGTGGATTGGTCGTCGAAGATCCATACCATGGCCCGCATTTTTACCGGATCTGACTTCCCCGGATTGCTTTCTGTGGGGAACGTTGAAGGATATTTGGTATCGTGATCCACCGACAACGCCTGACAACATGCGTCAGCGCATTGTCAATGCATGTGCGAACATTAGGGAAGACGAACTACTCGCTGTTTAGAGGAATGTCGTTACAGGTATTGCCAAATGCATTGAGGTTGACGGACATCATTTTGAGCATTTATTGTATTAATGTGGTATTTACAGGTAATCACGCTGCAACAGCATGCGTTCTCAGAAATGATAAGTTCACAAAGGTACATGTATCACATTGGAACAACCGAAATGAAATGTTCAAACGTACCTATGTTCTGTATTTTAATTTAAAAAAACCTATCTGTTACCAATTGTTGGTCTAAAATTGTGAGCCATATGTTTGTGACTATTACAGCACCATCTATCACAAAGTGGAAACAGTGGTCCAACTTAAACATTGATATTTCTTTACGTACTACACGAATATGTAATAAAAAATGGGGCTTCCCATTTAAAAAAAAAGCAGTTGATATTCGTTTTACCTATGACAGCCCTATCTAGCAGGCCAACCATAAAGCCATCTGATTTCCCCCTTCAAGCTAGACAAGTTTCGTTCTTTGTAGTTTTTTCATTTGACGCTTATTTCGTAAGATATTTGGCCCGGTCACGATCAGTGGACCACCCTGTATATCTTTCGACCGTCTACAACAAAGTTTACCTGAAATTTTTCGAAGAAGCAGCATCCGAGCGGCTTATTCACCGTTCCACCGATGGATACCGTTTCCACCACTCATACGGCAATGCGTGTGTAGTGACTCCAGGACTCACCGTTCGGAACATATGAATCTTCGAGCTGCCGTTTGGAGTTCCGGCCACGCTTGCTACGAACGGCGAAGAAGTAAGTCGCGCTGAAGAAAAGTGGCGTAACCACGACACGTATCCTGTTTTGAACGGAGTGCGTCAGATGCGATTCGAACTGCTCAAACACATCCTGTCGTAAGTGACCTTTAGTGGCTGTCGAGCGACCGTCATTTATGATCGTCAACCACGGACTTGGCCAGGGTGCTGGCAGGAAGGGCATGTACGCTCTGAATGCCTGCAGAGACGCCTCGTCCACCACGTGCAGATACGACGCCTACATTGCAACTGACAACGCTGCCTGTTACATACTCTGAGGCTGCGAGGAACGCGACAGACGCGGACGTTGTTCCGATCCAGTTACCGAATCCCGCGAGCCCGGTCTCCGAGCACACGTCGACGCAGCCCCCATTGGAACCGTTGCCGCACTCGACAGCAGCGACGACGTCTGACTCCGGCCGTGTGAAGAAGGAGAGCACCAGAAGACCTATTCGAGCTCGGACGTGAAGATGCGGAAGGTGTTGGTCGTGATTCACAGGACGCGGATATGCTTCCCCGCACGCAGAAGTCTCCCAAACAACGGGAGAAGAGGACGGTGTCCGCAGGAAATATTTCCCAAGATGGTGACACGTTGCAGGAAGATGAGGAAAATCCATCTGCGTTCCGGTCTGTGGGCCGCTCTCCAACGGTTGCAGTTTCGCTGCTAGCAATGTCCGCCCAAGGACAAAGCCAAGTTGACGACGCTCAAACCAATGGCGATTTTGTGGATAGGATACCAGATGAACGTCATGCTTTGCCTAATGTACCACACCTCCAGCTTGGCGATTAAGTGTCCAAGATGGAAAGAATGATATCAGACTCGAGTGAGAACCTGATGCCCGCGGTCGGCGGATCATCGGACGAAGATCTTGCCTCTGTCGATCAGTAATATATACAGTGCGGGTAACAGGACGATCAGACGGGTGACGTGGTGCTTACTGGCTTAAACGATTGCAGGATACGTCATTGTACTATCCAGTGACGCAGGTGTATCTGATAGGTACAGCTATTGTCAACGGCATTAGTTCCACGATCAAAATCCAGTTGTTAAAGGACATGATTCGAGGTGCGGACATTGATATCGTGTTTCTTCAAAAGGTACGGCCTCATCTGCGCCTGGATGTTTATGGATACGGGTCTTACGTCAACACAACTTCCGACGGTGGTGGTGGTCCAGATGTATACTACGTGATAGCTTAGAACCAACGGATATTCAGTAATTGCCATCAGCGTGACTCGTTGCGCTCACCATCGGTGCAATCAGCATTGTGAATCTGTATGCCCTGTCTGGTGGTACTGCGAAGCGTCTTACGCCCTGGCGATCAGATCCCTCAACGTGCCCCATATCCAGCCTTTCATGCTATGGGCAGACACATCGCTTTGCATGGTACACGGACACTAATCTACTGTGACCGACGCGGATATCCACACTTCACCAGCCACTCGGCCGGCAGGTTGGACAGGATTGACGTCTCCCAATGTCTTCGGGTAGCGGCTGTCGGGGCCGAGACGTGGCACATTGCATTCACCCACTATCAGCCCTTCACCTGCGCCGTGCCTCCACCACGACAATAGACGAGTTTTAGTAGAGAGCCTCGGACTCAAAGTGAACGTTCTCCTGGAAGACGCTTGCCGTGTAGCCGTTACTGATGCCTGGCACAAATGTGAGCGACGGCGTTATTCCTAATGATTCGAAGACACGAGCAAACTGCGCCAAACCATGTCTTCGCCTCATACTCATGGCGTATGGGCGTGACTGGGTAGTTATACTACAAGGTCTTGCGAGTACTAGCGTCGTAACAATCTTCGCCAGAGCGCCCAATTACCTTCCACCGGACGTACGCACGGATTCTGCAGATCTCGGCTGAAAGATTTGATGACAAGCGGGTGCGAGCAAGAATGCTATATTCCATCCCATAGGAATGTGCTCGTCAGAATGGAGACATGGAAAGAGGTGACTCATCGCGGCAGCTATTTCAGTGAACGGGCAACGTGCAGAGACACACAACGCCATTTCCCGTGTCCTCACAGATTATTACTGCTCTCTCTGTCTAGCAGGAGAACGGCCCGACAATGACGTTGAGAACGTACTGCATGACCTGCCACCTTTGGGTAGGGCGCAAGGCGACGCCGCATTTGAGCCGTGGCCGGGTCGCGTTGATGCCGTTTGTTGTTTGGCGTTTTGTCACAATCGAGTGGCGTTTTATTTCTCCCTGAGTTGCTACCATAACGAGTTGCTGACTTGCCTCGGTCAGGTGGCAGCAGCAGCGCTTATCGATACTAGTACCGCTGTACCATCTTTGGTGTGGCTGTAACATTTCCGTGTGGTGGTGTGTGGCAGTTGGTCAGTTGAGACAGAGCAGCCATTGGTCGGGCGGAAGGGAATTGATTAGGTTGTCGGTCGGTCCTTCAGCCGTCCCTGGGTCGGGTTGCTATGCGATTATTTAACCTTAATCTTGACTGCCTGTCTCACCTCACCTTACATTAGACCTACCTCCTCAGGCAGACCCTTGGAATACTTCTGAGCACTACTGTTCTGTTGGTTTTAGAGTGTTATTTTCATTTTAATCTGAAGTACTGTCCGAGACCTTCAGCCGTCCATTAATTTAGTTTGTTTTAATTTTAATTTTAAATCTGAGGATTGATTTGTTTAAAAACTAAATTTTGGAAGTTTTTTCTATCTGAAAGTCTTATCCAGGCCTTAAGCCCTGAGTTGTTCAATGTCCAGTGTGTGGCCCTCAGCCGAGCTTATATGTGCAATATTTTTAAGATAAGGCCTTCAGCCTTCTTAAATTAAAATTTGAAGACTCATTTGTTTAAAACGAATTTTTTAAAAAATTGCTCTATCTTAAATTCTTGCTATCCAGGCCCTAAGCCCTGAGATGTTGTCTTGTGTGTGGCCTTCAGCCGAGTATTTGTGTGAATTATTTTTAGGTAAGGCCTTCAGCCACGTATACTCTAAAGCAAAAGTTTTTTATAACTTGTTCAGGCCTTCAGCCATTCCTGTTTTTCGTGCGGTTTTGGGCCTTCACCCCAGGAGGTATCTCAAGTTTTCTTAACTAGGCCTTCAGCCATACTGTTTTATTTTGATCCTTTTAAGGCAATGTGTAATTAAGTGGTGCTTAGGAAAATAAAATTTTGTGTGTTTTGTGCAACTGACAGTAGCTGATTACGGTCCCCCCTCCACAACCATAACCTGATCCTCTCTATCCTGTAAAACCAGATTTCAACATTCTTGGAGGCCGTCACGTGGGATGAAATGCGCAGGGCCCGCCAGAAACTAATCATCCTCTTTCGCGTCTCCCCCCCCCCCCTCAAATTTTTGGAGGATATGATCATCCCTGTGCCAAAACCAAACTGGGGATGCATTCGGAAAGACTTCCGGCCGTTGACGCTAGTGAATCCGGATTACAAGCCGTTCGCCTGTATACTTAGTGCTCGCCTCCTCGCTGTTGTCAAAGATCCCAAGCATCCCGACCAAACATGTCTAGGAGGTGCCAGTAATATACATCCAGCTCTTGTAGAGATGTGGTGGCACTCATGTCGGCATGCCGCTTAGAAGGCGCCCTCATGGTTGTTGACCTAGACCACCAATTTGACTGAGATTAGCACCATCTCTTCCAGGTTGTCTGAGAGAACAAGGAACTGTCCCCAACTGGTTCTCCGTCTTATCCACGAAGCCCCTTCCACAGTCCAGATCAATGGCTATCGTTCGCCACCGTTCACTATTGAGCTCTCAGTGCTTCAAGGATGCCCTCTGTCAACATTTGCCGTCGCCCTCGAGTCTGTACTTCATGGTCCACGACAGCGTTTGGAGCGCATTCGCCTCTGCTACGTGATTTTAAATGTTAAGCCTTCGCTGAAGATGTAGTTTTCTCGGTGAGATCGGCAGATGCTCGGAGATCGCGTGGCTTCAGCATTACGGTGAGGTGGCCTGCGGAAGTAGCACCACATGGATGTGGGCAGGGGTTTGAATATGAGTACGCCAGTGTCCATTACCTAGGTCCCGGCAATGAAATGTTTGGGAGTGGCCATCCGTGGTAGCTTGCAGCAGCATATACGTATTGCAGACTGGTTAAAGTTATCCGCACGCAAGATCGTACACTTGACTTAATAATGCGGGTACATCTTGTAAACGTCTACTTCGCTCCGAAACTTAATCATTACACGCACGTTCTCCAAATGGCCGCTACGGTAGCTACCAAGTTCCAGGCAGCTTTCGCTCATTTCGTCAGCGACGGTAGGGTATTTAAGAACCGTTACGATACATTAACGTTGGCCACACATGCAGGCGCATTGGTGTGATAAACGTGCACAGTAGGGTGCGCAGTCTCTTTCTGCCTACGATGCATGGCCTACGTACTTCGAAAAAGGACACCCTCCTGGGTACTCTGATTGAGAAGGTGACTCCTGAATCCCTCCGTCCGCCGATTCCTGTTGGACATATCGCCAACACTGTGTCATATTCGCACTTTTCCGGTAGACATGAGTTATCTATTGCATATCCTACCGTCAACGCGGGCTCCTAGAACCAAGGACTTATACCGCTACTTTCAACGGACACTGCCTGCTAATGTGACTGGACGCCGACATCCGACGGTTGGCTGGAGGCAGGTGTGGAGTAACATACTCGCCTTTCCTTCCCCTCCAGTGATGGCGTTGTGGTATGTGATAACGACTGAAACATTCCCCACTCGACGTTCATACATTTTACGTCTTGCCGGGGATCCTCTCTACCCCAGATGCACCGCTGTAGACACCGACATGCACCGTTTCATATTTGACTTGGCTGCCGACTTCTGGCTCCTCATACGGTGCATGATGGCGTTGTTGCTGCGACGGTTGCCTCTGTCCGTAGAGCCCACCGAAATGATCCATCGCGATGTCACTTACTACCCTCCACTTGTCATAACGCCATGGCCGGTGTGCGTTAAGGGTGTAGCATTGTCACACTTTAATCAGAGAGTTGCTGGGTTGTTACATTTTCGGCGCTATTAACGCATGGCGTCGTGTGGCTCGCTCTTTGGGAATTACTTGGCGTCGTTGTTCACGCGCCCTCCAGACCATTGTCGTGTACTGGGCGTGAGAAGGGATAAGACATATAGAACATAATGGACTGATGACAAACATCAAAGGTAATGATGGGATATTTTACCTTCACTGAAAAAAAAGACGACGTGGACATCCCGGCGTCTGGCTGCAGTGGACACTCCCAGAACAAGATTAAAAACAAATAAAGATAAAAAAATACAAACAAAAACATAATAAAAATGAAAAAATATAATTAAGTATTGTACCCTCTTATCCTTTTCTTTTGTAACAAAACGTTCAGAGGTTCAAATGGTTCAAATGGCTCTGAACACTATGGGACTTCTGTGGTCATCAGTCCGCTAGAACTTAGAACTACTTAAACCTAACTAACCTAAGGACATCACACATATCCCTGCCCGAGGTAGAATTCAAACCCGCGACCGTAGCGGTCGCGCGGTTCTAGACTGTAGCGCCTAGAACCGCTCGGCCACTCCGGTCGGCCGTTGAGAGGCGTATTTAATTTTGTTCGTGGGCGGAGCCTGAAGAGGTGGTAAATAACGGTCCTAGTTAGCTTTTAATGTGAAAGCATGGCACTAGCTTTGTTTTTGTTTTGTGTTGGATAAGTTTTTGGGTGTAGTATGGGGGAGAGAATCCAGCGCCTCAAGTGAAAGAGCTCTAAGTAAGAAAAAAGAAAAAGATAATAAAGAGAAATAAAAGAAGAAAAACAAAGGAAAAGATTTATAATTTATATAAAAAACAGCTACCAGCCACACGTATGGTTTAAAAAGGTTTATTATCTTCAGACCATGACCGGTTTCGGATTTTTCTTTACAAATCCATCTTCAGATAGCAGATTACAAGCATTCTTAGTTGGACCTAGTTTTGTTTATGTTATTCGTTTGTTTCATTTTGATATAAACAAAACTAGGTCCAACTAAGAATGCTTGTAACCTGCCATCTGAAGATGGATTTGTAAAGAAAAATCCGAAACCGGTCATGGTCTGAAGATAATAAACCTTTTTAAACCATACATGTGGCTGGTAGCTGTTTTTTATATAAATTATAAACCTTAAGTACAACAGCCACGTTTCTTAAAATGTCGACTTTCGACAAAATAGCGGAAAGGAAAAGATGGTAGAGCACTTTCCTGATGGTAAAGCACCTTCCTGCGAAAAGTTAAAACAAAAAGAAGGTTAGCGTCTTTGATTGGTAATCAAAAAGTCCGCTATCCTGGGTTCAAAACCCCGTCACAGATTTACTTTTGATTATCAGCATTTGCGGGCGAAGATCTCAGACATAAGAAGACACCACATTCTGCGGACGGCCTTGTTAAAGAGAGCGGGGGAGTGGACAGAGATACAGGGCAATCTCTTGTGCTAGGGTTGGGAAACTGCCCCTTAAGGCGGAATAGTCAGCAGTGATCGACAGGAGGATGCAGAAGGCAATGGAAATCACTGAGTTACGGACACGTAAAGTGTATCCACAGGGCATATGGCCTGTAACTGAAAAACTGTCAATATGATCTCTCCATTGACAATAGATTCCGGAGCAGTCCACCATTCGGATCTCGGGGAGGGAACTGCCAGTGAGGAGGTAACCACGAGAAAAAATTGAATAATCTATAAAAGGATAACGTTCTACGAGTCGGGGCATGGAATGTCAGAAGCTTGAATGTGGTAGGTAAGCTAGAAAATCTGAAAAGGGAAATACAATGGCTAAATCTATAGGCCTATACATTAGGGATCAGAGAAGTGAGATGGAGAGAAGACACTGATCTCGGGTCAGATAAGAACAGGGTGATAACAACAGCAGCAGAAAATGGCGTAACGGCATTAGGATTAGTTATGAATTGAAGGTAGGCGAAAGAGTGTGTTACTGTGAACAGTTCAGTGATACGGTTCTTTTTATCAGAATTGTCAGCAAACAGACACCGACAACGATGGTTCAGGTATACATTCTGAAACCACAAGCCGAAAATAAAGATTGAGAAAGCATGAGAATACTGAAAGGTTAATAGAATAAGTAAAGGGAGATGAAAATCTAATAATTATGGGGGACTGGAATGCAATTGTAGGAGAAGGAGTAGAAGAAAAGGTTACAGGAGATTATGGGCTTGGGACAAGGAATGGGAGAGGAGAATAATTTAATTCTGTAATAAATTTCAAGTAGTTAGAAAAAGGCGGGCGATACGGGAAGATTGCAGTTACATTACTTCGTGGTCAGACAGACTTTGAAATCAGATATTGGATAGTAAGACGTACCCCGGAGCAGATGTAAACTCATCACATAGCTTAGCAGTCCTGAAGATTAGGTTCAAATTTAAGAAATTTGTCAGGAAGAATCAATACGCAAAGAAGTGGGATACAGAAGTACTAAGAAATGACGAGGTACGTTTGAAGTTCTCTGTTCCTGTAGATAAAGCCATAAGGAGTTGCTTACAGTACATCTCTAAAGAGGGCAATCGCAGAAGTTAGAAAGATAACCATAGGTACAAATAATGTAGCTGCGAAGAAGCTTCAGCTGATAAAAGAAGGAGGTACAAAAGTAATCAGGGAAAGTCAAGAATGTAGAAATACAAGTCGCTGAGGAACGAAAAAACAGGAAGTACAGGGAAGCGAAGACGAAATGGTTGTATGAAAAAAGTGAGTAAATCTAAAAAGAAATGACTGTCGGAAGGACTTACTCAGCATACAGGTAAGTCAAAACAATCGTCGCTGGCACTAAAAGCAAGAGTGGTATCTAAGACTGCAACGGGAATACCACTATTAAATGCAGAGGAGAGAGCGGATACGTAGAAGGAGTATACTGAAGACTTCTGTGTGGGGGAAGATTTGTCTGATGTGGTAGAAGAAGAAACAGAAGTCGACTTTAGAGGACTTAAAACCAAATCAGCTAGGAGAGATAGATAAAATTCCATGAGAATTTCTAGAACCAATCGGAGAAGTGGCAACAAAACGACTATTCACGTTGGTGTGTTGAATGTGAGTCTGCAGAAACACCATCTGACTTTCGGAAAAATATCGTTCACCCAATTCTGAAGACCGCGAGAGCTGACAAGATCGAGAATTGTCCTACAATTAGCTTAACAATTCATGCATCCAAGTTGCTGACAAGAATAATATGCAGGGGAATGGAAAAAGAAATTTTGAGTGTGCTAGATGACGATCAGTTTGGCTTTAGAAAAGGCAAAGGCACCAGAGAGGCTATTCTAACGTTGGGATAATGGAAGCAAGAATAAATAACAATAAAGACACGTCCATATAACTTGTCAACATGGAAAAAGCTGTCCACAGTTTAAAATGGTGCAAGATGTTCGAAATTCTGAGAAAAATTGGTAAGCTATAGGGAGAGATGGGCGATATACATTGTAAGTAGGCTGTTTATGTTTTCTCTATGTAAGTAGTCTGTTTATGTTTTCTTATTGGCAACGTTACGTAGCGCTCAATATGAAAATCACTGGCTGTGCTGTGTGCAGTCTGTGGCTAGTTTGCATTGTTGTCTGCCATTGTAGTGTTAGGCAGCTGGATGTGAACAGCGCGTAGCGTTGCGCAGTTGGAGGTGACCCGCCAGCAGTGGTGGATGTGGGGAGAGAGATGGCGGAGTTTTGAAATTTGTCATGAACTGCTATATTTATATATGATGATATCAAGGTAAATACATTGTTTGTTCTCTATTAATATCTTTCATTTGCTAACTATCCCTATCAGTAGTTAGTGCCTTCCATAGTTTGAATCTTTTATTTAGCTGGCAGTAGTGGCGCTCGCTGTATTGCAGTAGCTTGAGCAGCGAAGATTTTTGTGAGGTAAGTGATTTGTGAAAGGTATAGTTTAATGTTAGTCAGGGCCATTCTTTTGTAGGGAATTTTGAAAGTCAGATTGCGTTGCGCTAACAAAATATTGTGTGTCAGTTTAAGCACAGTCTTGTATAAATCGTTCAAAGGGGACGTTTCAACATTATGTACAAGAGCCAAGAGGAAATAATAAGAGTGGAAGATCAATAACGAAGTGCTCAGAATAAAGAGGGTATAAGACAGGGTTGTAGACTTTCGCCTCTATTGTTCAATCTGTACATCAAAGAAACAATTATAGAAATAAAAGACAGGTTCTGGAGTGGGATTAAAATTCAAGGCGAAAGGATGTGAATGATAAGATTCGCTGATGAGATTGCTATCGTAAGTGACAGTGAAGAAGAATTACATGACATGGTGTAAGGAATGAACAGTCTAATGAGTACAGAATATGGACTGAGATTAAATCGAAGAAAGACGAAAGTAATGAGAAGCAGCAGAAATGAGAACAGCGAGAAACTTAACATCAGGATGGGTGGTCGCGAAGTATATGAAGCTAAAGAATTCTGACACCAAGGCCGTAAAATAACCAATGACGGGCAGAGCAAGGAGGATATCAAAATCAGACTACCAATGGCAAAAAGTGCATTCCTGGTCAAGAGAAGTCTGATAGTAACAAACAGAGGCCTTGTGTGAGGAAGAAATTTTTGAGACTGTACATTTGGAACAGAGCATATGTGGTAGTGTAAGATGGTCTTTGGTAAAACCGGAGCAGAAGGGAATCGAAGCATTTGTGATGTACAGATGAATATTGAAAATTAGGTGGACTGGTAATGTAAGAAATGCGCAGAAACGGAGAGGAAGGGAATGTGTGGATAACACTGACAAGGAAAAGGGAAAAGATGAGAGCGAATCTGATCAGACACTGGGAATGACTTCTATGATACTAGAGGGCGCTGTAGAAGGCAAAAACTGTAGAGGAAGACAGAGATTGGAATACATCCAGCAGATAATTGAGGAGGTAGGTTGCAAGTGCTACTCTACTCTCAGATGAAGAGGTTGCAAAGGAGAGGAATTTGTAGACTCGAGGTGCCAGGAGAAAATGGATGCTCCGGTTGACGCTCGAAAGGCAACCTGTTGAAGTCATAACAGATGATGTTCTATCTGGCACTTCAGCGGATGCAATATCCTGTTTTGTTGGTGACACCTAATTTCTCCGTCAAAAGCCCCGGAAGCTGTTGCTACAACTTTAATATCTCCTGAGCTTTTTCTCCGAACAAGGGGTTCACATCGAAGCCACCGCGATCCTCTAGTAATAAACTGCTGAAAAATCGACATTCCGTCATAAATGGAACTTTATGAGATAGAGCTTAAAATAGAAAACTCTCACATGAATAATACTGTATTAAACTAGCGATTTTCACAAAATCTCAGCCTAACAAAAAAACTGCAGATCCCCTTGAAGGATTGTAACCCAAGAAATTTACAAATTAATCGGTGCCTAACGTACCATTTATGATCCAATAACCGAGTACTTAATGTCTGAGTCTAGTAATGCGCACATCGGTTCATGATTGAGACTAGCATACACACAAGGCAAACAGTTTCTAGTAATTCCTCGAACCTTATTACAGGTGGCGTCAGCTGTTTGTTTCTTGCGCTGAACTTGACAGTCGTAGCTGCCCACAGCGATGAGAGTATTTCTCAACGCTGTTGCCATTGCCAAAGATCTCTCTCAGAGAACGGTTGCGCATTCTAAGGCACTTAATTTCACCTGCAACTGAATTATTTTACTTTGCAACTCATCAGCCTTAGTCGTTGCATCCTGAGGCTACCCGCCCTAGAGATCCCACAAGATTAAAAAATGGGCCATTTGAAACTGCATATCGATATATTTGGGCTCGAGAAGGGTACCTACCTTCTAAGAAGTCGATATTTTTCTCCATATGTTCTGCTACGTCATCTTCCCTCACGTGATCCAGAACGCGCCGTTCATACGGTAGTTATTTTTTCTTAAAACGCCAAACCCTATCAGCAGTCGAGGGTCCTTTCCGCCACCAAGTGAACCTGAAAACCACAACCAGTACAATCTGACAAAACAATAGTTTTAATGAAACCCCTAACTGTAACAAAAATGATAACGAAAGAAGTTCAATGAAAAGCCCTACCAGCAAAGGGAACCACGCTGTAGCCACTAATGACACGCCTCAGTATGCCTCTACAAGACTTGAGCAAATGGATTTTGAACATCATTCGTTAATGCGCGATTGAATTACAATTTATTCAAACTACGCAATTCCACCTGAATCAGCAAACTTAGAAGGACGGCCTCCGAAAACGAAAGTGTATAGTTAGCAATTTCTAGATTGAGTGTGGTACAAGGCAGAAATCAGTGAGTATTTTTCAGTAAACTTACGTAATCCTAACGATATAAGCGCTGGGACTCAAAATTTACAATTCGACACTCACCAAGAGCAATCACAAGAAAACGCAAACACAGTCTTGTAGTCCAAAAACATTTCTTACACACATCCCCAAAACAGTTTTATAAAATCTTTTACAAAACCGGTTTTCCAATACCCACCAATAACAAGGATAATCAAAGCCCTTATAGAATATTTTTATGAGTAAATAGAATGAAATAAGTTAGTAAAGATCCTTCCTTTTCAATTAAATAAATGGACCCAATGAATATAAATGACAATGGTAATTCCCAACAAAGATAACAGGAATTTACTGGGACAAAATCCGCCAGGTGCATTAAGAAACAGTATAGAAAATTTAATAACAACTTGTTAAAAAGCAATCTCAGCAGTGGGAAACTTAGTCCATTAAACAGATCAATGAGATTCGACAAAACTCACTCGTGGAATGCCTTCAAAGTAATAAACCAAATATGTGCAAAACAGTTATTTTAACAGTCACTTTAAATTCTATGGAACAGCGGGCACACCCCGACCTATAGCCCACACAAATGCAAGAGAAAACAATTACTAGGAACAGGGGAAACACCTTGGTGCACCTCTAATACCCTAGCGAGAGAAATAACCAGATAATATTAAGAGAAAAATACTGAACTTCAGTAAACTACTGGGGCGAGCAGCGACATTGACAGGTTACAGCAAAGTAGCATGGAGCGTCACCAAAACGTAGTTGGCCGAGCTAAAGGTATCCGATCACATTTTTCCCAAGGCGCCGCCCACTGTATAGATCAACCTGGAACTGGTTGTTCCCGCTGCTGGTAGTACAAAACAAGGACAGACAACCAAACCAAAGCGACAACACAAAACACTCTAATTTCAAGATTATGCCCTGTTTCAATTTAACACCCTCAACAGAAAGGAAACCGCAAATAAATGACACATAAAATTACTCGCTTCTTACAATCCATAATTCAAAATTTTTCCAGGCAGCCCCATCAACAAGCATAAAGTCAGGAGGTGTTAACGGCCGGCCAAACCAAGAATATTAAAACTATGATACAAGATTTGAAGATCACGGCCGCTTCAAACATAGACCACAGTATATATTACAAGACACTTAAGTACATTAGAAACTCACTGTCTTAATACAAAACATGGCCTGCACACTGTGCTAGAACGACTCATCCAAATTTCACACTTAGTACTCTCGTCACTTGGCACTGTTTTATTTTCTGAACGGCACTATTCAATATATATCTACCGGAACTAAAAGTGAATTATTATTTTCGACTTAGTTGGGATAATCACAGTCAAACACTGTTTCTGGCCGTGAACACAAATTGCGATCAGATTGATCACCAATGCTACTTCAAAGAAAATAGTGGATGCCCGCCACTAGTAGCAGCAGGCGGCGACTCTCCACATAGCGTACATAGACATCCAGCATCAAGTCGTACTATATACATTGTTGCTGGTACATTAGAGTCCATCACCACCAGCCTGGCGCCGACACAATTCTGAAATCATAACACAGCGCTGCGAGCAGGCAACACTCAATGTAACAGTCACCTCGAGACTCCACAACACAACCTACACCTATACAACAGGCAAGCCACGGAGCAGAAGACTCTTACATAAAAAGTGGGGGAAAAAGGGGGACATAAAAATACAGTAAACGGAGATGATGAGAGTTAAAATATACACTAATATGGGAGTATTGGGGACAATTAAAAAGTCGACATAAAGTTTAAAGAACACAGCTGGCAATTCGTTGCATACTTAAATTCACTGAAGTCAAACACAAGTTAAAAGTCAGCAACAGTATAAAAATCACACAGAGCGAGACACTTAAATAACAAAACCACTGGATATGACGGAACACTCACAAAGAAAAAACCAGCTGGTAGAGACCTGCCGAAGGATTCGAGGTCAAGGAGGAGGAAAAAAGAGGGGAGGGTTGATGGGGGGAGGGAAGAAGAGGAAAAGGGTGGGGGGACAGGCGGTAGACAAAGAGGCAGGAGACGAGCAGGATGGGAGATGAAGAGGGAAGACAAGGCAGGAGAGAGTGCAGGGCCACTGAAGGGGATCACAGGAGAGGGAGGGGCTGTAGTAGGGGGAAAGCCGCTCAGGAGAAGGGAGGGGGAGGAGAGTGAGCCCTGAGGAGGATGCAGGAGGGAGGTGGGGTTAGAGTTGGTGCGAAGGGTAGACGTCAGGGCGAAGCTCATCATCCGGGAGGGGCAGATGCTGGAAGTTGCATTGGGAAAGCAGGTGGAGGGTGTGGAAAGGAGAGAGTCACATTGCTGGAAGTGTCGTGCTTAAATAGCGGCCTGAAGAGGAAAACTAAATAGAAAACACGCCTGCCAGAACAACCTGGATTGATGCCCCAGCTAGAAAGAGAATCATTGGCGTCAGAGATTCCCTCACGGCTCAGGAGTTAAAAGCTTTCAGCAATCCGTGGAACAATGTAGACACTTCTGAATCTTAACTGCAAACAACCAGTGACATTTAAACCAATTTAAAGAATGTTTTAAGAAAGGACATGCAGTACAACTGTAATAAGAAATCTGAAGGCGGAATTTTTGACCATACAAAAACTGTAATAAGAAATATGAATGTGAAATCCTTACTAAATAATAGGAGCAACCTTCTGGTATTGCAAGTAGTTCGCACTGGACAGTAGAACCCGTGACTCTTCACAAGAACACACCCCATAAACCCAAATTAAGTGGCTCTAAAATGTACGCCAGACTGTTATTACAAACATAATTAAATTAATACACACAATATAATGTGGCAACAGACAGCTGAATCTCACATTCTGGGGATTAAATTTAGGGGTTAACTGAATCCCTTACTTCAATACAACACTGTTTCACAATATAAGAAAGACAAGTAGAATTCCTGGTACCAGATTATATAACTACGAGCTACAATAAGTGAATAAAATTTTTACTCATTTACAAGAAGTAGAATTTTTTTCGTTGCAAGGCCCATAATACCAGTCTTAAATAGACAATGCTGTTTACACTAAGAAATCCCACACTGGGCGAATACCATAAAGCTGGCGTGAAGAACGTAGTTGGAGCATCAAAAGTCACACCAAACTTAGCGATGCTTGCAATGGCAAAATTTGCTGAATGTCAGATTAAATGCCCTTTTCCACTTGTCTCGCCAAAGAACTAACGCAATACAGTAAGCATGTATTTAGAAGGAAGTTTTACCTTGGGACGGTAAACGTTATCAAACGTAATATATGATTTAAAAAACAAGGTGATAATTAATGAGTATTGGCATCTGTCAGAGGTCTGGGCAGTTAACGAGGATTACCCAAGTTAGCGCACCTTGTAAACACTCGGCTGGTATGTCTCTGAGCACTATGGGACTTAACTGCTGAGGTCATCAGTCCCCTATAAATTAGAACTACTTAAACCTAACTAACCTAAGGACATAACACACATCCATGCCCGAGGCAGGATTCGAACCTGCGACCGTAGCGGTCGCGCGTTTCCAGACTGTAGCGCCTAGAACCGTTCGGCCACTCCGGCCGGCTCGGCTGGTATAACGTGCCATAACTGCAGTTACAACAGCACTGCTGCACTGATGAATGAAAGCAAAAACTTGAAGCACCTCATCGGCTATTAAAGGAGAGACGTTAACGCGCAGCCTCCAGTCCCATGGTGGCACACAGATCAGAGCTCTGGCTCAGTTGGGGGTCTGCAGCCAAAGAACTAAGGCTGCAGTGGAAAAGACCCCTCTTCCCACGATACCTCTAACTACAGCGGATCGCGGCACACACACACCCACCGTTGAAAGCACAGCTGACAACACCAAACCACCAGGTGCTCCGCACGCTGGTGAGCTTTCGAGTTCAGAACCACCTGCCTCCTTGTCACACTGTCTGAGAGAGAGTGAGCAGAGCAGGGACTTCTTAGAAAGTGCCCGTGGACACCCTCCAGGCAAAGATAAGTGCACACGAAGGCCTGGTGCGATAGGTCGATTCGTGATATGGCTCACGAATATTTATTAATTAAACAAAATTTGTTCATAATCACTAATTATTCAATGACAGAACCGGACGGTGAAGGAGCTTTACTCCAGTTTTCACACAGGAAATGCAAAAGCCTTATTTTGTTACTCGTGTTGTGAAGGAAAATATATAATTCCACGAAAATTGTCTTATATGTATCTGCTACTTTCATAATAAATTCTACACATGTATGCTTCCGACATTGACCTATTACTTATGCAGGAACCCTGTATTAATACTGATTTCCACCACTGCTTATTAGTGACCGGAAAGCCGCACAGTAATTCGTTTTGGATGACTTTCCCACAGTCTTTACTGTATGACTCCATCCCAGTAACTTTCCACTGCCTTTCTGCTAGCAACTCGTTAACAGCCACAGCCACGAACAGTATGAAATGTATTCACCTGGACTTGAGACTGCATCGAGCCTTCGTTTGAATTTATTGTTTCAGATTTCTCAGAGCCTAGAATCGGAGCGGACTTCCTGGCATGTTACCAACTGTTACCTGACATAGCAAATGCGCCGTTCGTTGATGGTGACACCAGACTTTCTACTGCTTAATTACGCTGCAATGCAGTGATTCACAACACCAAGCTAGTCCAGGTAGCACAAAGTAGATACTTCGAGTTGGTTGACCGGTTTCCGCTGATAATTCGACCACCCAGCACAGGGATGGAGGTATGACTGATGGCACACCAGTTTCATTCCTTTCAGCTTATTCGGAATTCTTCGTATGACATTTGGTTTGCACATTGCCGCTCAATCATGTCAGAGGTTGATTGATTCTGTGCTGCAGGAGCTGGCATTCTGCTCTGTATATTTGTATGATATCCTAGTCTTTTCAGCTACAGCAGGATACCACAAATTTCATGAGAAATTTTTCACCTTTTCCTTAAAATTTAGTGGAATTAAAAAGTACTGGTTGAAAAGAAGGAATCAGTCATAAACCAAACTGCCCGACCGATTGCTAACGTCAGTCCTCTTGGGCATTATTTGCATGGGGCCCTTGAGATCCTCCATGGCATAGGCTATGGCCATCCTGAACCCACCCATTCCTTATTCCCATGACAGCAGCGATCAACGTGAGGACAAATAAACTGCAACCGTACAGCCCACTAAGCTACCTACGTCGGATTTCAGTGTTTGCTGATAGGCCTTTCTTCATTTTACACGACGCATATAAGGATGTTCCAACAAGCAACGAACTTCCAACCGCGATCTGAGTGATAAACGCACTACGGTAGCTTTATACTCATGGCGTTGTGACTGCCGGCACCTCTGCTTCCTGCAGTTGCTCTGCGGCCCTATTCTTAGCATGGCAATAAATGTGGTAAACTTCATTCGAATTTGACGTTTTTGTGGTGCCATCTACATGAAGTTGATTTTTTTACTTACTGACAGTGTATTATTGCCGTCAAAAAAGACGTACACTGACGGAAAAAATCGCAATAACAAAAAATAATTAATGTGCAGTAATGAAATTTCGGGAACTTATTCGTTTAGCCAAAGTATTTAAGTGAGTAACATTGCAGGGTCACTGGTTAATGTAAGCGCAAGATAAACCGCTGCAACTATGAAATTCTGTTACATTAATAAGCGACTTAACCGCCAGAATGTTGAAGTCAGGTACGTAAACGTGCATGAATTGTGTTGAACAGGTACTGGATGTCAGTTTGTGGGATGGAGCTCCATGCCTGTTGCTCTTGGTCGGTCAATCCACGGACGGTTAATGCTGGTTGAGGATGACATCCGACAATGCCCCAAACGTGCTCGATTGGAGACATATCTGGTGATCGAGCAGGCAAAGATAACATACCGACACTCTGTCGAGTATACTACACAACAGTAGTATGAGGGCAAGCGTTGTCCTGTAGGAAAACATCCCCTGAAATGGTCTCCCGAATGGAAGCACAATAGGTCAAATCACCAGACTCACGTACAAATTTCCAATGACGGTGCGTGGTATGAACACGAGAGTGCTCTTGCTGTCATACGAAATCTCTCCCCAGTCCAGAACTCGAAGCGTAGGTCCAGTGCGTTTAGCACACGGATAGGTAGGTTGCAGGCTCTCAAATGGCCTGCTTCTAACCGAAAGAGGGCCATCACTGGCAGCGAGGCAGAACCAGCTTTCTTCAAGAGACAACAGATCTTCATCCTCTTCTCCAATGAGCTCTCGCTTGACACAGTTGAGGTCACAATTTTGGGTGGTTGAGGTTCAGTGGAATTCGCGCTACACGGAGTCTGTCTCGGAGCTGTCCTTGAAGAAGCCGATTTGTAACCGTTCGTTGTGTCACTCTGGAGCTAACTCTTTTAAAATGGCTGCTGCAGATGTAGTTCGATGTGCAGTGTCATATGCCGAACACGTTGGTCTTCGTTGTCGGTAGTGCCTCGTGGCCCCGTTCTTCTTGCGACCGTACATTCTCGTGATCTCGGCTACCAGAAATCGTGTACAGTGGCTACATACCTGCCAAGTTTTCCTACAGTATCGGAGAAATAGCACGAAGCTCGTCGGAGCCCTATTGCACGACCCCATTAAAGCTCATTGAGGACTTGATATCGTCGTGTATGTCACCTACACGCCATTCTTGACTAATATCAACTCACCACGTCCGGTCTCAAAGGTAACCAACACTCACGAATGTTACAGCGTGGATTTTGATGTGCATCCTCACAGTGGCCCTTCGATCGCCATTCACGCGACTGGCGTGAAATTTGACTTGACTCATCGTTATTATTTATTTAGCTTATGGCATGACACTACATTGGAAACAGCATAAAAGAGTATAGACATTGTTAAAATATAGGATAAAAACATAATAAAATAGTGTAAACTAAACACTAGCACATAATAATAAACGTATATACACTACAAAACAATAAGATTGCTTAAAGTTCAGATTCCAATATTTTCAGCAATCACTATTCCACACTCCGATTCTGCAGCCAGTAAACAACTTCTGGTGTTGCCCTCAGGAAGTGGATGGATGGTTTGTTCTCTCTCACCACAATCTCACCCAGTCAGGGCTCAAGTTTCATCTATACCTCGAGGATCTGCATCGGCCGTGACCTGTCCGTATTGTGTTCAGTGTTACCCACGTTGGCCTTGGGAGGTGGAAGCCCGCTGGATGGTTGGGTGCCTCAGATATAGTATGCCATCTCGGATTGGCTCTGCTTCTCCAGTGCGTTTGCCAGATTTCAACGCCATTGTAGTTTTGGCTCAGAAGTTGCTGTGAAGTCTTTGTAGGTAGGCTGTTTAGGTTTTTATGTTGGTAACGCCACGTAGCGCTCTGTATGAAAATCACTGACTGTGCTATGTGCAGTCTGTGGCTGGTTGGCATTGTTGGAATATTCACTATTATACTGTTGGGCAGTTGGATGGGAACAGCGCGTAACGTTGTGCAGTTGGAGGTGAGCCGCCAGCAGTGGTGGATGTGGCGAGAGAGATGGCAGAGTTTTGAGAGCGGACGATCTGGACGTGTGTCCGTCAGAAAAACGAAATTTGTAATACTTGATGTCATCAACTGATATATATATATATATATATATATATATATATATATATATATATATATATATATATATATATATATATAGGGTGTTTCAAAAATGACCGGTATATTTGAAACGGCAATAAAAACTAAACGAGCAGCGATGGAAATACACCGTTTGTTGCAATATGCTTGAGACAACAGTACATTTTCAGGCGGACAAACTTTCGAAATTACAGTAGTTACAATTTTCAACAACAGATGGCGCGCTGCCGATTCCCGTAAGAGTTCAGGCACCGTGTGTGCATTCGCACGGAAGAAAAAGATGGTCAAGTGGCCGGTGAGCCTTAACTATGTATATACTAAGATGGTATCTGTTCTTTCAGACATGTCTGAAAGAACAGTTACCATCTTAGTATAACTATAGATTTTGCCTTCATAACCTCTAGTCGATGTTTGCTTTGATTGATGTACGGCTTTGCACCTAAGTGCTCATCTCTGCCAAAGTTAAGTAACAATTTACGTATTCATATTCTTCCTATAGTAAAGGTGCTTTAAATTTACACGCAGTTCCGAAGTACTTCACCTTTTCCTGCTCCTACTCGCGTCCTTCACTCTCGGCCTATTTTAGAGAAGCAGTTCACAGAAGCAGATCCACTCGCCGCCTATCCAGGCTGGATACAAAAATTTTAGTCATTATAAATTGACAAATTATGTCATAGACAAACAGAAAGGGGAGCTGAGCGACAGATTTTTCTCGTCAGCTTAAGTTCGAATTGCATTGGGGCAGTTAAAGCGCCATTGCAATAGTATTCGCGATCGTCCATGGTCACTCAGATGAGTAAAATGACAGCAGCCGCATGCGAAAGCATTTTTTCCGTGCCCCAGTCTGGAAGTAGGTAAGCCGCAGAGTGAAGGCGCCGCGGGTTGAGGCTGCTGTGAGGGAAGTAAGGCAGGGACGGCGCGAATGACATGGGCTGCGGCCGGCGCATGCGCCGTGCACGCAGCGGAGCTCCTCGGCGCGCCGAGGCGGCCGGACGGCAGTAGCCGCCGCGTAGCGCACCTGTGAGTGCGCTCTGCCGAGCCTGCGCGCACTACGCGCGGTGAGTACGCGATCGCACGCCGCGCGCGCCGCTCTCCTTCATCCTCTGACACCCCCCGCACAGAATTTATACACCGTACTCCACACATTCGAAACCGTGTACAGAAGCTGAGGTTTGCTGTCTTCTCTACGTTCTCTGTCACCGACAATGAAGCTTGTTTACTTTTGCATTTCTTCTCTCTACTACCTCATGAAGACTATACTTAGCATAGAAAAAGGTAATCACAATGACCGGTGGTGTATAATAATTTTTCGTTATTTGTATGAGGCCTATGTGCTCGTTCACGCAAAATAACTCTCAAGAAACATACAAATTTTTCTTATTTTAAATTCTGTCTGTGGTACCATTTGTGGATAAAACAGTATACTTATAAAAATCATTCATTACACCGTACGACACTCGAGTTCGTCCACCAGCTCGCCGATGCTTTCGCGCCTATTAACAATAACAGTATCATCGCGTTTGCCATAAGGTGTATTAACAAATGAGATGGAAGAAGTATACTTTATGCCCACCACAAAGAAAACCGTTAACCTTTCTTAACTTTTATTAACAACATACTTTCTAAACGATGTATAAGTAGGATTCAAAACCTGACAATACCCTTTAGCATAATCTTAGCAATACCAACTCATTTTCCGTACAGTATACACGGAGGGTACGAGTACTTTACGACAAAAGCAAAAGGAAATTTAAAAAATACAAATTTCTTTAATCGTCATTGACTTTGTTTTACAGCATACTTGCTAAAGACCTGCAAGGGTGCAATAATGGTCCTGAGCCTCAAAATATGAATATGACATTTGTTGTGAAATGTTACTTTCACTGAAAAGTTGGAAACATTTACGGAATCTGGCGTAAGAGATCAATAAAACAATAAATATTTTTCCAACATTTTAAAACACAGTCTGCAGTACTAGATTAGAATATTTTCAAAAGCATAAAGAAATCAACCTTGCTATTGCGACGCTAAACGAACTTAAGGCGAAACGCGCTGCTCTTCTTTGGATCTGCTCAATTTTACCTTTCAGTCGTATTTCGCAGTGGTCCAAGACTGACAAAGGCATACTCAGGTGCTGTTCGGACGAAGGTTTTGTAAGCTAAGCCATTCTTCGGTGGACTGCACTTCCTGTGGATTCTTCCAATGAATCTGAGTCTGTCATCTGCCTTTTCACAATTACTTTTACGTGGTCGTTCAACTTGAAATCTCTCCTTGTGCGTACTCCCACATATTTAGTGGCTGTGACTGATTCCAGTGACTTGTCTTTCTCTCCGTTTGCAATGGCATTTCGGCTATAGTGAGACGTGTTATTTATACATTATCAGTCGACGAAAGGCAAAACTGAAAATCTGTGAAAGGATATTTACTAGAGTTTAGAAATAAGAAAAAATGCAAGTTCCTTAACTTTTTTACCTAGTAATGTACAAATTATGCTTCTTTAATGTTCATTACAGATATAATGATTGCAGTAACGCAAACGCCGTTAAGCGATCGAGATCGTTCGGTCCGCAGAAACCAAAAATTAAGAAAAATCCAGGAAATTTTTTTTGTTTATTAATATGTACTAAACTACGGTTGCAGCACTAGGAATGTGCGTCTAGTGAAACTGAAGTGAAATGATAAACGTTGTCTTGATAAAATGGAGATAACTCTTTAAACATTTTGTTAACTCGTCTTTTTATTCGCTCTTCCGCAGTTCTTCATTTAAAATTGTACACTTTTTTACGATTGCATTAAACGAGCTGCTAGTCTCGCGTGTAACCAAAGAAGGATTGATTAACATATATATTTTTTAACATTGTTCCTCTTTTGATGACAAATGGAGCTGAGGCTGTAGCAGTGATAAAGATACCGTAAGAAAATACGTCATGAAAATATCTAAACATTTCTGTAAATCAAGGAAGGAAACAGCGACGCCCTGTACCAGGGGCGAATGAGACAGCGTTCATTCAGTGAAAACTGCATAAAAACTTTTTTGTGCATTACACAGACATACAGGAGTAGGCTTCTGCGGCCGTTGTCACTTTTAATAAAACTCTTGAGGCTATGTGACCGCACTGACAGTATGTAAAATTCCCCGACATTTCGGCCGCTGTTGCAAAGTCAGCAAAACACCCTGAGGAAAGCCAATTGTAACAGCCGCCGAAACATCGGACAGTTTTGCTTATTGACAATGCGGTCACATGCCCTGAAGAGTTTTATTGAAGCTGTACAAATGGATATAAACCATTCCGCGGGTTTCTTGAACAGTAGCCTTCCAGAGAAAGAGAAAATTGTGAGAAGCAGCCTCCAGGCTTTCATACCTAAATCGAAACAATTACTTTGGCTCAACACATCTATTTTGTGTAGAAATTTGTCAGAGTAGCTCACGGTTTTTCGCTCTATTGCGTTACTTATGCAGTGTAGCCAGTCTCTTACTTTCGTCCTTTCTTTTATCTTCTTTAGTTTATGTGTCTACTGTCATGTTCCATGAACAGCTAATTTTTGCTTTCATACCATAAACATACGCATCACACAGCAGTCATTAAAATATTGCAGAGAGCTTCAAGCAACAACGACTCTCTAATGTCCATATTTGATAATACCACAATTTAATCTTTCGATATCCGTCATGGATATGTGTCCATGATAACCGTCGCTGTGGTGACCATATTTATGGACACTCTGAATTTAGCTTCATTTAATAGGAATGAAAACCCGTTTCGATGTTTACCATCATCCACTTGAATAGTTCATCTCACTTAGTTCTCTGTACATCATTTGGTAAGTATTTGGCTTTTGCGATTAATGATGACAGTGAAATCAGCGGTACTTTGGACGAAAGTAATGAACGTAATGCTCAAAACGTTGAGTTGCAACTCACCACTCGCACGGCAACAATACAGACTGAGCTTGTTGCATCAAATCTGGATAAAACCTCTAGCTTTCGTCGAAATTTTCCAACTTCATTCGTGAGGAACAGCTGACAGCTATTACTTGACAAAGAATTTGGTGGGTTTCATCGAAACCTCGAGAGTTTTACCCACATTTGACACGACAAGTAAACCAAAGATGTTTTACACGCAGAAGTCGCAGCGATAAACCCTATATCAAGAATCCAAAGGCTCTTACAAAAGATTGTAGCTGTGTAAGAAACTTCGGGCGTCATGATAAAATGAAACTAAGCATCTTAAACACGTAGCGATATATGACTGGTTTCTAAGTACAGACTTAGTAACCATTCATGTACATCTAAGCGTAAAATGAACTGAC
Organism: Schistocerca piceifrons; assembly: GCF_021461385.2. Classification (NCBI taxonomy): domain Eukaryota; kingdom Metazoa; phylum Arthropoda; class Insecta; order Orthoptera; family Acrididae; genus Schistocerca; species Schistocerca piceifrons. The sequence goes on along the minus strand of NC_060139.1, from coordinate 786,481,138 downwards.
TAGATCATACCGATAGTCTTCTGTACGTTACTGGTTGTCTTTCATTAGCTATGAATGAGCAACATAATTACAAGTTATAAAATAAAATAATTTCAGTTTGAATCTCTTTTCTGCTAAAAGTTGGCAGTCTTATACTACCACACTCAACGCAAATTTCTTTTAAAAGTATAGCGACGTTATTCTAACTTGGAACAAAAGAAGAAAAGCCTTCCAAACATGAAGTGTGGTAAGTTTGTTACGGAGTACTTTTGTTTCTTAGACTCTGTTTAGAAAGGTCTTAGTATGGCTCCAGCACTCCTTAAAAACACAAAGAGACGCCAATAGCCCCATCGAAGTGTTAGCCTGAAAATTTTCGTACAAAGGTTATTGAAATAATTATTTCGTGACTCGTAGCAATGATCTGTATTTGTTTCCAGGTAATACAAAGTCTCGTGTTCTAAAATATCCACAAGAGATACTTTTAATTAACTGTCCTGTTTATACTTTGGCAGATGAGTTAAAGTACAGCGAAATATGCGATGAATGAGATAATACTTGTGTGGTAAGTGATTTAAAAAAAATGGCTCTAGGCACTATGGGACTTAACATCTGAGGTCATCAGTCCCCTAAACTTAGAGCTAATTGAACCTAACTAACCTAAGGACATCACACAAATCTATGCCCTGGGCAGGATTGAAACCTGCGACCGTAGCAGCAGCGCAGTTCCGGACTGAAGCGCCTACAGCCGGGTGGGCACAACGGCCGGCTAAGCGACTTACAGAATGAGTAGTTCTATGCGCTGCATTCGTTCATGAGGCGTTCATTTACTGCCTCGCTTGTCTTTGCCGACTCGAAAACAGTAAGCTCTACGTGTCTTGTAGTTAATCTGCACTATTTTAATCTGTACTTCTACAACAAAAGAGAATAATGAACTTTCTTTTACGAAGAATATGATGAAGTTGACTATTTCATTGATTACGTTCCAGAAGCTAGCCTGAACTATTATCAACTAGGATAGTGATTGTGCTGTTAACAGTGGCTATACGACTAACAGGTTTTTTTTTTTCTCTAAAGGCATGTTGGTTCAATTCAGGATTCCAACACACCATATCATTCCCCACTCTTTTGGCTTAAACCCGTTTTTCAGCATAATCGTCGTTCAATGCGACAGCCTTCCACCATCTTGCTAGAAGGGCATGTATGCCAGCATGGTTCCACTCCACTGGCAGATGTTGGAGCCAACATCTCGCTGCGTCAATAACCTCTCCATCATCCGTGTACTGCTTCCTACAGAGTGTATCCTTCTTTGGGCAAACAGGTGAAGTCGGAGGTTATGAGAACCGGGCTGCAAGGTGGCTGGGGAGGAACATCCAGTGACGTTTTGTGAGCGCCTCTGGGGTGCGTAGACTCGTGTGAGACCTTGCCTTGCCGTGGAGAAGGAGGGGTTCGCTTGCGATTTTCTCGCGATAAACACGCTGAAGTTGTTTCTTCTATTTCCTGGGGGGGGGGGGGGGGGGGTTGGTTGCACTTCGAAACTTATCGTTACACCATGAGGGAGGACATCGAACAGAATAACCCCTTCAGTGTCCCAGAAGACCGTCCTCACGTCTTTATCTGCTGAGGGTGCAGCTTTGAACTTTTTCTTCGGAAGAGAGATGGTGTGGCGCCGCTGCATGGATTAGCGTTTTCCGGTTCAAAGTGATGAACCCATTCTTCACCGCCTTCGACGATGGTGTCACGGTCAGCCCGTAACACGCAACCAACTTTGCACAGATGGTCCGTCGTTGCTCTTTCTGGTCTTCTATTAGGCAGCGAAACACACAGCAGGAACACACCTTCGAAAACCCTAACCAATGGACGAGTGTGTCAGCACTGTCAACGGAGACATCCAGTTGCGCAGTGGGGCGTTGGATTATGATCCGCCGATCACCTCGAATGAGGGTGTCCACGGGTGCCAACGTTGCAGGTGTCACACATGGGTACGCTCAACTTACGACAGATTTGTGCCAACTTGCTCTGATTATGACACACGCCTCGCCCAACGACTCACCGTGCTTTTGTTCACTACCAGGTGTCCGTAGACATTGTGCAGGCACCTACGAATATCTGTTATGTTCTGATTTTCTGCCAAAGGAAAATGAATGACAGCTCCGTTAAAGACACCATTTTGAAGGCTATGTATAACGTCGCTATCCATCGAAACTTTATAAAACTATAGAGGCTGAAGCGAGGATATTCCAATATGTTTCACAACAAATTTCACGTTTTTCAAATCTAAATTGTCACAGAAAACGATTTCGTTGCATTGGTTATTTAATGCCTGTCGTTGTTTGGAGATAATGTTGTAGGGAGGACAATTTTGCAGCAGAAGAAAATCATTATTTGTATATTATTAATTGGATCTGTTCAATTTCCTGTTTCTTCTTTTCACGTTCCTCTCTCATCCATTTTCCCCTTTCCTTTTCTTCAGTCCCTTCTGTGACCCATTTATTTTCTTTCCTACCATTGATACCTTTTATATTGTTTCATATTTTTCACGTCCCATCGTTCGTTCCCACTGGCGACCCAATGGTTATAAGAAACTGGACTCCAGTTCCAGAGAACGACTGTTCAAATACCCGGCTTATGATTTCCGTCTTCACCCCAAATTAACTCAAAAGCAGACATCATGTATCAGAAAATGATTCAGCCAGTTTTCTTCCCTATCTTTTGACTATCCTGGTGAAGCTTCTTCTTCAGGGACTTAGGAGATGCATTTATCTCTTTATTTTCTTACGCTCATTTCCTCTGTATTTATTTCTTTTTTCGTTTCCTCTCACTACTTTCTTCTTGTCACGAACACCTCAAGTAATAGGTTCAGCTGTAGATTTCTAAAGCTTTTCTTTGTTTTCCGCTCTGGTGCCATTTCTTCACGACGTATGTTTTGTCGAAAGTGTGTATATTGAGGCTGACATTCCGTGTGGAGTTTCTAGTACCGCTCTTCTGTGGTTCACGACTATGAAAGGGAAAGGAGACGGTGAAACCCGATGCCGGCAGCTAGTCTACTCGTCTAGAATAGTGCCACAGACGCTGCTGGTTTTGAAACCCATATCCGGTTAACGGATCGCCGTCAACTATGAAACTTGTCCCCACTACGTAAGACCCTGTGGATGGGGTTGGAATTTAACTCCAGGACATTGCCGCAAAGCCGGATGATCCGGTAAATATACCATTCCCGATTTCGCTAGTGACGTCACTAGGACTTGTCAGTGACTTAAACCAGGATCTACGTATTTGAGTTCTCAGGCCTGTTGTGCGACCACAGATCAGAAAACCTTTCAATTGTTTATTATTATATGAAAAAGCCACACGGTGAGTAATTTCATCCATTACAAAAAATGGCTCTGAGCACTATGGGACTTAACTTCTAAGGTCATCAGTCCCCTAGAACTTAGAACTGCTTAAACCTAACTAACCTAAGGACATCACACACATCCATGCCCGAGGCAGGATTCGAACCTGCGACAGTAGCGGTCTTGCGGTTCCAGACTGTAGCGCCTAGAACCGCTTGGCCACTCTGACCGGCTCACCCATTACACATTGTTCTCAACGACAACGACGAAAGTGAAACGGATTTAACCAATAAAATAAAAAATAATGTAGACTCGAAAGCTTAATTTACGTTATTCTCTTTTAATGTTTTATAATATATATGCTGTAAACGGTTGTTGCTTAGTCATATACTGGAACTCTGTAGTCAAATTTAAAGAAATGACGACACGTGACGTTTTCACAGTGTGATAACTGTCACTTATCAGTGAAGTGTCACTACTCATAAACGTGATGAGTGGGATGTACTCCGATACCACAACTGTTTCATAAAAGGATTGATACAGAAACATGATTATAGTCAAGGAAATTTACTCGAAGGCTAATTACCTACTAGAAGATCATTTGTCGAAATAATGAAGCAACTATGAACATAGTAATGAAATTATCATCGTCTTTAACAGCATTCTCATGTTTCAGCAATAATGGAAGTGAAACTATCCTTGTCGGAAGTCATGGGCCAGTGAATAATTTATTTTTCGTAACGCATTTCAGTGCTATTCGATTGAAATGATCCGTTAAATAAGATCAAAGAAAATATACGGTTCGTTTAAAGAAAAAGATGCAAATATTTGTTTCATAACGCAGCTTAATGAACAATTATGAGCCGTACAACAATAACAACACCTTTTTGCGGACCACCAAAAACATAATTTCAATCTTTATCAACCAATCAGGAAAAATTCAACGAGTCGGAATTGGATTTATATAATTTCCAAAATTCATTATTATTAAAGTTTCCTTTACAACACCACTGAGTCTATCGTTTGAATTTGTTGCCATGTTGCCAACAGAATTCCGTTTCAGGATCTTCTACCGACATTTGTTTAATTTCTTACCTGACATTTCGCCAGCACGAGTGGCAAGCATTGTCAAAGATTCAGCCTCCCTAATCAACGAAGGGTGAATCTTTGACAATACTGGGCATTCGTACAGGGAAACGTCACGAACTTGTTAAACAAAACACAGCGGAAGATCCTGAAACTAAATTCTACAGGCAATACATCGAAGTTTGCTTTAGTATAGTTCCAGTGTCGGAAGATTACCATCCACGTTTCACGACGTCTTCCTACGAAGCATTCTTCGTTTTCTCAGCGCATCAGTTCTGTCAGTATATAGGGCACCACTCTCCTAGGAAGCTAAGCAGTTCAGCTTATGTAACTGTGTCTTTTCAGCGCAACATTGAGTCTATAGTCTCTGTCTGTTGAAAGTATTCTAGTATTAACTTCTACTGCTTCATTATTAACAGAATCCCTGTGTGCAGAAGCATGATACCAATTTCTAATTTGATCAGAAATTATTCTATGATATCTGTAAGTCTGCGATTAAGAACTACTAATTTCTCTTGTTTTCGATTTTTTTAAAAATGTTTCTTTGGTTTTCTGCACATCAGCCGGTAATGGTACGACTGCACGGTCTAATGTAATTGTTATGGCGCTCACAAGGAATCTGTACGTCGCGAACCCAGAGAATGAGACTGTCTTCAACGGCGCACACAATCTGTGTCCTCTGAAGTGGTCTGAAAATAGGTGTGACGTCGTTTCTCCTGGGGTCCTACCTTTAGCAACGCAGGAGGGAAGAAGTACAATAGGTACATCAAGTGCTTGATCATCATGTACGCATAGTTAGTTTCTTACGGAGCCCTAGCACAGTATTTTGAAAGGGTACTCCAAGAAATTAATCTCGGAAATCTTGTGGACTTCGTTAAAAAAAGTTTTAGTTTTGTATGTCAATGTACGTAAAAATAGTTCTATTATGAACTGAATGGAGAAAGCTATGTGCGTTGAGGCACTACTCAGAGTGCGTTGGATTGCAATACGCTGCACAACGTATATAAACAATAATACCCCTTCCTCCTTACTGAAACGCTGAATATACACAAATTAAAAAAAGTTTTGCATCACCCCGGTTCTCAGAACTCCTGAATACAGAAGTTGACTGTGGATAGCGTATCACAGACACAGTCCCTTTGACGGTTCACAGATGGCACTAAACCCGCCCAAAGATGTAAACAACCACGTCTATTAAAAGGAGGGGGTCAGAAAGCCTATCAGTCCCAGGTATTCCACCGGGAAGGAGGTACACGGCTTGTGTTGCCTGTAGTTCGACCATGCGTAGACGGTCACTACCGCGGTTCGATCGCGTCCGCATTGTTACTTCGTGTCAGGAAGGGCTATCAACAAGGGAGGTGTCCAGGCGTCTCAGAGTGAACCAAAGCGATGTACTTCGGATATGGAGGAGATGCAGAGAGACAGGAGCTGTCGATGGCCGTCAAGGGCTACTACTGCAGCGGATAACCGCTACCTACGGATAATGGCTCGGGGGAACACTGACAGCAACGCCACCAAGTTGAATAATGATTTTCGTGCAGCTACAGGATGTGTTACGACTCAAACTGTGCGCCATGGGCTACTTCATGCGCAACTTCACTTCCGACGTCCACGGCGAGGTCCATCTTTGCAACCACGACAGCATGCAGCGCAATACAGATGGCCCCAACAACATGCCGACTGGACCGCTCAGAATCGGCATCATGTTCTCTTCACCGATGAATGTCACATATGACTTCAACCGGACAATCGTCGGAGACGTGTTTGGAGGCAATCCGGTCAGGCTGAACTCCTTAGATACACGGTCCAGCGAGTGCAGAATGGTGGAGGTTCCCTGCTGTTTTGGGGTGGCATTATGTAAGGTCGAAGTACGCCGCTGGTGGTCATGGAGTGCTCCGTAACGGCTGTACGATACGTGAATGACATCCTCCGACCGACAGTGCAAATATATCGGCAGCATATTCACGAGGCATTCGTCTTCAGGGACGACAATTCGTGCTCCCATCGTGCACATCTTGTGAATGACTTCCTTCAGGATAACGACATGGTTCGGCTAGAGTCCGCATGTTCTTCAGGCATGAACCATATCGAACATGCTTGGAGTAGATTGTGAAGGGCTGTTTATGGGCGTCGTGACCGAGCAAACACTCCGAGGGATCTACGGCGAATCGCCGTAGAGGAGTGGGGCGATCAGGACCAACAGGGCCTTGATGAACTTGTGGATAGTATGCCACTACGAATACAGGCATGTGTCAGTGCAAGAGGACGCGCTACTGGTTATGAGGGATACTGGTAAGTACAGCAATCTGGACCTCCACATCTGAATATCTCGCTTTATGGTGGTGCAACATGCATTGTGTGGTTTTCATGAGCAATAAAAAGGGCGGAATTGATGTTTATCTTGATCTCTGATCAAATTTTCTGTACATGTTCCAGAACTCTTGGAACCGAGGTGACGCCAAACATTTTTTGATGTGTGTAACTAAGTGAACGCAATACGTGTTATGCACACAGTTGAAAGCTCTGTATCTGTGATCAAAGCTGCATGATACATGAAAATAATGTATAAAAATTTATCGGTTACCAGTTTCAGTATTTCTTCTTACAAGTTAGAACGTTTTTTCTCGGAACAGACTCGTGGACATACAAAACTTTGTAGACAGTGATCTTCCATATCTTCCAGTAGCACGAATCCTGATTCACTTTATGAATCAAACTTAAAACCTGAACTGGTTCCAGAGGGCTCATGCACGCCCCCTGCTCGTTTTTTTTTTTTAACAATTGGAACGATTTTCATACTAGCCGACCCGGATTTTCATATAACCATAAACAGCTGAGCGTTTCTCTTGTGTCACGACGTCCGGTAGGCTTGATGTCCCGCGTGAGTCGTTTCTGAATGCGTGTTAAAGACTGATACTTGACTTTCATATGACATCACTCAGTCGACTTGCGTTTAAATTTCTGTATTTATTTCTTCATGCAACTTTCATTTGTCCTCATGAGATTGGGCGGAATTTATTACAATTCTTTCCACCCAATGAAAATTGGTGAATTAAGGATGTAAGGAGAGATGAGACTAGCGCACATAAGGTGGATAATATTAGGACTGCTGTGCTTCAGTCTCTATTTTCGGACGTGCATAACCGATAAGAGATGATACCGATCCACCATAATACACAAACAGGTCAGAACACTCTTGCAGAACCAACTGAAAAGGCATGCCAAATTTAGAAGGACGCAAAATCTCCAAGAATTACGAAGTTCTGTAGAAGCTGTAAGTTTAAAAATATCTTCAGATCTTCAGTGCGAGATGTTTTAACAGTTTCTACAACGAAACTCTGGGTCGAAATCTGGCACAAAACGCCAAGAGAGTCTGGTCTTATTTAAATACACCAGCAGCAAGACGTAGACAATGCCTTCACTGCGTGACAATAATGGTAATGTTATTGATCACAGTGCCACTATAGCAGAGTTACTAAAAACGGATTGCCTAAAGACGAAGAAATGTTCCGTAATTCGAATCGAGGACAACAGCGACCAAGAGCAACTTAAAAGCAGACGTTGTCAGAATATGAAACAGCTTAAATCACTTAATAAAGACTAGATGTCTCGTGCAGATTGTATATCAGATAGGTTCTTTTCAGAATATGCTGCTACAATAGCTCCATAATTAGCAATCACACACAACCACCAGCTCGTCGAATGAATCGTATCTAAGTCCTGGATAGTTGTTCATGTCACATCAGTACCGAATAATGGAAATATAATCCACTGAATCACAGACTCATATCACTAACTTCGATTTGAAGCAGGATTTTTGAACATATACCTCGAAGAAATTATTTACAAATAAGCGAAACGGATTCAGAAGATTTCATTCTTGTGAAACACAACTAGGTATTTTTGCTCACGTTGTAATGGGTGCTGTCGACAAGGGATATCAAACTGATTACACACTTTTAAATTTCCGGAGGACTTTTGAATACTGTTACTCACAAGTGACTTATAATCAAATATCATGCTTAGAAAGCACCATCTCAGTTGTGCGACTGGATCTGTGATTTCCTGTCAAAGAGATCACAGTTCACAGCAATTGACGGCAAGTCATCGAGTAAAACAGGAGTAATTTTTGGCGTTCCCCAGGGAAGTGTTGCAGGCACTCTGTTGACCCTAAGCTGCAGAAACGACTGAGGAGACAATTGGGACAGCATTTTGAGGTTATAGCAGATGATGCTCTCATATACCGTTTATTAAAATCATCGAAAGATCAAAACCAATTGCAAAATGATTTAGACAAGATATCTGTACGGCGCGAAAAGTGGCAATTGACTTAGTATTCAAACATGTGAACTCATCCACATGAGTACTAAAAGCAATCCGCTAAATTTCGGTTACGCGATACATCCTATAATTCAAAAAGCTGGGAATTCAGCAAAAGACTTAAGGATTACAATTACGAATGATGAAGAACTGAGAAGTTCAAGGATACAATGTTGTGAAGGAATCAAAGCAAATACTGCTATTTATTGTCAGATCAAACAGAAAATGCAACATAGGTACTAAAGAGACTTCTACAACATGCTTGTCCATCTCCTGTGCGGTATTGCTGCGCATCAGATAGGATTGACGGAGGATAGCTCGAGTTATATGTTCACGAAATATGGGAGTGAGTGTCTTGGAAATGATACGCGGCCTCGGGTGGCTGTCGTTAAAGCGACGATGGCAGCATCTTGACATGAAATTTCAGTCACCAACTTTTCCCTCAGAATGCGAAAATGTTTTGGTGGAGCCCACTTACGTATGGAGAAATGACCATCGTAATAAAATAAAAGAAACAGAGCTGTCAATGAAAATTTGTTCGTTTCTCCTATGCAATGTTAGAGGGTGGAACGACGGAGAAATAACTTGAAGATGACTCGATGAACAACTTCCTTGTGAATTGCACACTATAACAGGCAATTCTTTGTCCAAACTGTTGCTTTCATGGTACTACAAAATCAACTCACTGCGAATAATGTAATTGGGCATAAAATGAAAAAATGGAGGTAAATCGGAACATTCATTCCTAGGATGATTTCTTACCAAAATTTGGAGCAATACATGCAAGCACATCTCTTAGGGATTTACAGGCTGGTTGCTGTGTTATTTCTGATAACGAGAGTGTGCTTCGAAAAGTCCTAGACCACTGATGTCTAGGAATGACAAATTAGGATCTATCGACGATATTGCTTTTATTTCTTGATGACATGACGTGACTATTTCTGTTTCCGATTTTTAGATCGGGGGGTATTCTAAGTGACAGTTTCTCGGCCACCATCGACCGGACGTTTTCAGTTGGTGAGAGATCTGGAGAATGTCAAGAGCACTCCTTCCACCATGCAAATGGTTCAAATGGCTCTGAGCACTATGGGACTCAACGGCTGAGGTTATTAGTCCCCTAGAACTTAGAACTAGTTAAACCTAACTAACCTAAGGACATCACAAACATCCATGCCCCAGGCAGGATTCGAACCTGCGACCGTAGCGGTCTTGCGGTTCCAGACTGCAGCGCCTTTAACCGCACGGCCACTTCGGCCGGCCTTCCACCATGCAGTCCCACAGGATTATGCCAAAAGTTTGCCTGAAAAGCCACGTTCTCGGTTGACATGTGGGTTATGTTCCTACTAATTATGGCTGTTGTGGACGTTGAAAATCCCTTCACGAATGGAGATAGATGCGTCAGTCCCTATCACGCTATTTATAAAGTGTCCGATACCTTCCATCTTCCAGTTGGTGTAAATGCGATTCACGAAATCGTAATCATCGAACACCGTCTTCTGACCGTTGGTGTTGTGTTCTATCTAATGATGTGGAAGCAGTTCTTCATCGTGTAACACTACAACAACCTGTCTTCGAGATTTTTATAACTACCCTGCAATACCAGGTGTTGAATGGTTTCAAGAATCACATATTCTTTTGTCGAGTACGTTTAGTTCTAGGACAACTTCAGTCCATTACATATTGGTTGCAGAAGAAGTTGCTCCAGATGACGGTAAACATACTTATCACGATGGTACCTTGAGAATACCGTGCAGCATACGCATGAGGAGAAGCAGCATCTTGGTTATCGGATAAGCCCAGCACAAAAAGCATATGGACATAGTCATCGTTTGTGCACACCATCGGGAAGCCGCCTTGCATGTCCTTGACAGGACAAAATATGATCGTGCAATTGTCCATTGCGTTGTAGGTAGAGACATGCATGCAATTTAATGGATCCCGCTATCATGTGACAGTCTATTGTCAAATGACAAAATCAGTTCTTGGTTGTATACGGCGAGAGCAAGGGAAAGGACGTCTAAACAAAATAAAGAAAAAACTACCACGAATTCGAACTCTAGCACCATGTACGCCCAGAGTGTAATTCCCAGTTTATTCTGAATTATATTACTTACATTAACTCAATGACGACAAGAAACAGATCGAGAGCCTGCCTTATACGGTTGTTGTGAAATGCTAATCATTCCGTATCCAAGACTGAAATACATTTTATATCAATTTGACGTTTTCTCTGTCACGCCTTGATAGTGTTCATAGTCAACAATGTACATGAAACAGCAGCATTGACATACTAACATACGAGGAACAGTATTTACTTCCTCGGTAAACCATGCCAGCTTCATTGGTTTTTCCTGAACAACGGTATCTACCCTGCCGTTCTTTCGTCGTTGCTTCACTGTATGTGATTCCTCTCTTTCTTCCGCCCTCCCCATCCCCATAGAATCACCTTCGATCTCACTCACACACTCTCTCTGCTCCCTTCGTGCTGTTTTATTTGCCTCACACTGGTTATAATTCACGAATCACCGCTCGCTGGCGTTCGGTTCACCCTTACACCAATATATATACTGCACACGTAAATGTGCTGCCCGCTGAAACGGCGTCATATAATCTCCGCTCGCGCCGTAGGGGCCGTTTTGTGAAATGTGAGTTTCCGTCCGCCCCGAGCTGTGTGTTATTATTGTTAGCTGAATTACAGAACGGCGGGTAATAAAAGCGGCAAAAATGGCCTCGGTATTCTTAATTATGGCCGCCGTTGGAGCACAGCGGTGGGGATGTCTTGGGATGAGAAATGAACAAACTCTTTTTCTCCGTTCTCAGTACTACAGCTATAGCAGCAAAGATAACGTAGCTTCGCTTTGCCTACAGTGAAATATTTTTGGCACATTCACTGCGCAGCTTTTGATCTTTTTGAAGACCGAATTCTTGTGTACCTCATTATGCGTTTATCTCCATACAAAATTATTGTTAGGTTTCCGTTCCTCGTTCGGTAAAAATGGATCCTCTATAGGATCATTTTATTGTCTGTTCGTCTGTCTGTCTGTCTGTCTCCTTGCCTCTCAGACTGTTATGACCCCTTTCTTCAGGAACGGGTAAAGGTAAGAAGTTGAAATGTATACCACATTCAGGGTCTACGGACCCTTCGCTGTGTCAAAAATTCAAGCTTCAATCGAAATATACGGCCTTATATGTCACATATGTTGTCACTCGTAAACTCACTCATCGGACCCTACAGATAAAATGAACTTTCTGTTACATGTCGAGCAGGATGGTCTAATGGTAAAGCACGTCCGACGAAAACGAGAGCTCACGTACTCGAATTAGGGTAACAATTTGCAGCAACTCGCATACGTCCTCGGGTTTGCGGCCATTTTGTTTGTTACGCAGAGAGGGCAGACTTCTTTTATTTTTCATTAAGGTGCGATGTGTTATTAGTGTTTTGCCGGCCGTTGGGGCATAGCGCTTCTAGGCGCTTCAGTCCGGAACCACGCTGCTGCTACGGTCACAGGTTCGAATCCTGCCTCGGGCATGGATGTGTATGATGTCCTTAGGTTAGTTAGGTTTAAGTAGTTCTAAGTGTCCATTGTGCATTCCGACGGACTTGGCAATTCCAGCAGGACAATGCGACACCCCATACATCCAAAATTGCCGCAGCGTGGCTCCATGAACACTCTTCTGAGTTTAAACACTTGATAACCTCAGATGTTAAGACCCATAGTGCTCAGAGCCATTTGAACCATTTTATTAGTGTTTTCATACCACCAGGAACGAATTGAGAAAAGTAACATTGGTGTGCTTCCGTCTTTACCTGAAAATAAAATCTCATTTGGAAAACAGATTTTTCAGCCTTCGTTCTAACCTAACTTCCACCTCTCAACGATGTGAAACGTTATTAGAAACGACCTATGGTTCCATGCTGAACTGTATGTCTCTATTCCCCGGATGGATAGTAGGATTCGTTAGGGAGACGCAAGTCGTCGAAGTAGCATCCAATAGTCAAACCTGCTCAAGGTCATAGAGTCACATGGAATTATTATATTCACCAGTATGCATTATTAAGTTTGTACGGAAAGTCCTCAAATCGCGGGGCCTACTGGCATATGTTCGGTTTTTGTATGATTTTGAAATTCGTTGTAATGTAATCGAGTACCGTATCCGGTACATACGTATACACATTATTTCATCTCAGCAGCTGTTTAGGGTGTAAAATGCATGCTTCCACTTGTATGCCTTCAAAGCAAATACCACGTGGGTTATATCTTTCGCGCTGTTGTGGCATTAAAATTGGTCAGAAAACTTAATCATTTCGTAGTGTTAGTTTACGTCGATGGCATGTAAGCTAAAGGCAGAAGTTTCAGGCACATGGTATAAACATGTAGTTTCCAATCCTCAGCTGGTTGCTTATCACATTTTTCATATCTGACAATGATTTTTTAATGTAGAAAATGCTGAGTTCCATCGTGGTTCATATTCTACGCTAAAATGTATGCTCCTCCTATGGCTACTAGGTAAGCTGATATGTCGGAGGAAAACAGGGGCATATTACGCCCAATAGTATGACGCCTTATAGAGAAATTTGGTCGTAAAACCAAGCTACCGCTCGAGGAGAATTAATCTACACAAAAAATTCGCAAAATACTTAGCATTCTTAGTGTAATGTACTGTCCATAAATGAAATGGTTCAAGTGGCTCTGAGCACTACAGGACTTAACTTCTGAGGTTATCAGTCCCCTATAACTTAGAACTACTTAAACCTAACTAACCTAAGGACATCACACACATCCATGCCCGAGGCAGGATTCGAACCTGCGACCGTAGCGGTCGCGCGGTTCCAGACGTAGCGCCTAGAACCGCTCGGCTATCCCCGACCGGCCCATAAATGAAGTTCCAGATCTTAAACTCTGTAGAAAGACAAGCACTGCTCAGGAAGTCGTCACATTTGAAGAGCATATTACTGATGCAGGGAAAACATCATGGCACAAAAAGAAATTCACGAAAATGTGACCAGTAAATGGGACTGTAAGCATCAGTATATGAATGCCGGCGGACACGTGGAATCCGAGAAGCCAAGCTTGATTCTATCCAAGAAGAGTCGCGCGCTGCTGGTAAATCTCTTTTAAAAGAACGGTGACCGTGCGCCGATAGCCTTCCAGAAGTTCCGCATACTCAGGGATGAGAAATGGCGTTGGTCCAACGGTGGCTAAAAGTCTGGAAGAAATGCTTATAAAATTCTCAAAGATAGGTTCTTTAGAAGTGAAGTATGGCAGACGGAGGCGAGCAGTTGGCCTGAAGTCTGTCGAAGATGGGGCCACAGCATTACAGGATGGTGTTGTAGAGGCATACAGTGCACGGGGAATTTTCCGAAACTTGGAAATGCTTGCTACCATGGCTCACAAAATCCTCCGAAACATCCTGCTTTGCTGTCCATACAATTGCTGACCTACCAGAAAAACAAACATTCGCTCTGGAATATCTTGCTCGCATGATAGTTGACAGTGAATAGCCACGGAACATTCTGCTGCCAGACGAAGCCCGTTTTCCAAGGATATGTCAATACGCAGAATTGCGGAATACTGGCAACGGAAAATCAGCACGCACATTGGCCGGTACCAGTTCACGCCGTAAATGTGACTCTGTGGTGCGTGTTGATGGAATGTTTAGCGGAGAGCCGTATTTTCTCCGGGAGGTGAGTCCTGTGGATCCTGTCTCTAGTAAACCCCGTAAGAGTCTTTATGCACCACCGTCGTTTCAACCTTTCAAAAAATGGTTCAACTGGCTCTGAGCACTATGGGACTCAACTTCTGAGGTCATCAGTCCCGTAGAACTTAGAACTACTTAAACCTAACTAACCTAAGGTCATCACACACATCCATGCCCGAGGCAGGGTTCGAACCTGCGACCGTAGCGGTATCGCGGTTCCAGACTGTAGCGCCTAGAACCGCACGGCCACTCCGGTCGGCCTCAACCTTTCAACAACGTGATATGTGGGTAGGATCATTTTTATGTAAGATAGCGCTCCTGTGCACATTGCGCATCCAGTGAAACAGATGCTGCAGAAGCATCCCGGAAATACTAGAATTATCAACCGTCGTTTCTCCACAGCCTGGCCATCATGATCACCTGATTTTAATCCGAGTCCCTTCTGGCTGTAGGATTATCCCAAAGATGTTGTGCTTATTGCTCCAATTACGAACGTATCTGAATTAAAGGCATGCAATACGCAACGCGTTCTGAACGTGACCTCCGAAATATTATGGGCTTTTGAGGAACCTACTGTTTCTTGAACACCGCTTGTGGCAGAAAACGGTGAACGACATATTGATCATGTCTTCCTGTAGTCTCACAACAATTAGAAACCGATATTATTATCCCTCATATGCTGTTTCTGGCCACAGGAAGTTACACTGAAGAGTCAAGGAAACTGGTACACCTGCCTAATATCGTGTAGGATCCCCGACAGCGCGCACAACTGCCGCAACACGATGTGGTATGGACTCGACTAATGTCTGAAGTAGTGCTGGACGGAACAGACGCCATGAATCCTGCAAGGCATCCCAGATATGCTCTTGTCAGGAGAGTTTGGTGGCCAGCAGAAGCGTTTAAACTCAGAAGAATGTTCCTGGACCCATAGTGTAGCGATTCTGGACGTGTGGGGTGTCGCATTTTTCTCGTGGAATGCATAATGAATATTAATGGATGCAGTTGATCAGACATTATGCTTACGTACGTGTCACCTGAGAGAGTCGTATTTAGAGGTGTCAGGGGTCCCATATCACTCCAACTGCACACGCCCCACACCAATATAGAGCCTCCATAAGCGTGAACAGTCCCCTACTGACTTGCATGGTCCATGGATTCAATAAGGTGGTCTTCACACCCGTACAAGTCCAATCGCTCGATACAATTTGAAATGAGACTCGTCCGACCAGGTAACACGTTTCCAGTCATCATCAGTCCAATGTCGGAGTTGACAGGTCCAGGCGAGGCGTAAAGCTTTGTGTCGTGCAGTCATCACGGGTACACGAGTGGGCCCCCGGCTCCGAAAGCCCATATCGATGACGTTTCGTTGCATGGTTCGCAAGCTGACTCTTGTTGATGCCCCAGCATTGAAATCTGCAGCAATCTGCGGAAGGATTGCACTTCTGTCACGTTGAACGATTCTCTTCAGTCGTCGTTGGTCCCGTTCTTGTTGGATCTTTTTCCGGCCACATCTATCACGGAGATTTTATGTTTTACCGGATTCCTGGTATTCATGGTACACTCGGAAATGGTCTCATGGGAATATCTCCACTTCACCGCTACCTCGGAGATGCTGCGTCACATCGCTCATGCTCCGACTACTACACCACGTTCGAACTAACTTAAATCTTGTGAACCTGCCACTGCTGCATGATTATTCGACCTAACAACTTCGCCATACACTTGTTGTCTTATATAGACGTTGCGACCGCAGCGCCGTATTCGGCCCGTTTACATATCTCTGTATTTGAATACGCATGCGTATAACAATTTCTTTGGCGCTTCAGTGTAAAAACCGATGTCATTTTGCTTTGTATGCCGTTTTTGGTCTCAAGACAACTGAAAACCTATTTTTCGTATCTGATTTGGTGCGACGTTACCGTGGTGGATGGGCGTACCTAACGAATAGTGCACAACTGTTGATTGCCGTCTTGTGAAGTCATGCACATTGAAAATACGGATGGTGTGCTGTGCAACTCAAATTATAGCCGTCGTATTTCGATTCTTCTGTCATTTGTAGCCGTCTACATTTACTTTACAAAGCTTACAGCGCCATATATTGGCTAAACTTTCGTTATATGTTTTTTGTTCCATGACATATTCTCCTCGGTTAATAATATGCTGTTAATATTTGACGTCTTTCTGTGCATATCCCTTTCTGCAGAGTTTTGAAACAGGTAGTGTAATTATAGATACCGTGAATCAATAAGTTACAGTACTGTAAGAAGAGCTGATTTTCAGAAGTCTTGTGAGACGAAGCGCACTGCTGGTCGACCACTGTCTGTAAGCCAAGTTAACATCCACGCCGGCCCTGGTAATCGCAGCAAGCGTTGAACAATAAAAACACACTTTACAGCTTTTGCGGAATTTAAAGGTGAGCCGAAAATACCTTTCCTGTATCTATTGCCATCACAAATAAAAGTAGCTCCTGAAAGCTGCTCGACGACGACGGAAGTTGTCTTAATTAATCTAAGATATAAGTAATTTTTCTCTTTAATCTTTTACTTAGGATCATCCTTGCCATCAGAAACTTTTAATGGGCAACACAGGAATAGTCTGCCGAGTAGAAATAACGGGCTGACAGTGTAGAGATTCCCTTGCACGACTGACTGCAATCAACACAAAATACAAGGAAACATTCAGTTTAGTAAGGAAATAGCAGTGAATTTCCCTAGTTTTCAGTTCATGAATTTGTTTAAATATAAACGGGAAACATTTTCTCTTAGGTAGTTAACAAACTGCATGCAAGAGGCCACTCACGGAATGTCTACGACCACAGCGTTTTACGTAGGACTGGATAACGATTCTCAATTGTACAGGAGCTTCTGGAGTGCGCTAGTCTGAGGAAGAATCAAACACTAGCTATGTTTATATCAGATTCTGAGCATACCTGTAATAGATAACTCAACCCTTTATCAAAGGGTGGAAAGCGTCGTAGATACACATGTAAATGTAAATAAAAATTATAGGAAAGGGACATCATTCATTTATTTTACATTATTAAATAAAAAGTGATGGGCGAAAATTTGAAGTTTATAACCGATAAAAGTATGGTTTTCTATACATATTATAAAAAAAAGATGGCTATAAGATACATAGATTTCGGGCCTTTAGCCGCAGATAACCCACGTCCTCAACATACTTCAAATGGTTCAAATGGTTCTAAGCACTATGGGACCTAACTAACCTAAGAACATCACAAATATCCATCCATGCCCGAGGCCGGATTCGAACCTGCGACCGTAGCAGCAGCGCGGTTCCGGATTGAAGCTCCAAGAACCGCTCAGCCACAGCCAACATTCTTCGACCGTGTATCATCCAGACACATTCCAAATGAGCAGACAGACTGAAGCTGCAGTACTCGTGTCTGTTCTTTCGTACACAACGGCCACAGATACACTACGGCACAGACATTCGGCGCCAAAGAACTTTGCATAATCTGGATCTGTAATTAGACGCTTCATCTGTCTTGGGATACGCATCGAGGTACGCTATAGAGACGTCTTCACGAGTTAATCAAAGAAAGTGCCGAATTCCATTATTTGTCCATACTGAAACCCCTATTTACATTAATAAAAACCTTCTTCAAATAAATTTTCACTGCTTCACCGGCGATTTCCTAAATCACTAAGTAGACGCCAGCATTTTCACGTCGTCGCATACCATAGAGTGTGCAGTGTCGATGCACTGCTCTGTCACAGCCGGTTCATTGTGGTGTTGCAGCTTGGCGTTCTGTGCATCGATTATCGACTGTACGTGTCGTCTGTCGGATGTCTGAATGGCTATACTCGCACTGGACTTTGTAGATCACAACGTTGTAGAGCATCGAGTCATCCTTGACGATATTCAGAAGTACTGATGTCTTTTGTGGAGAACGAAATAGCACTTTAAATTTGATCTCTCTCTTTTCCTCCCCCCCCCCCCCCCCCCCCCCACACCCCCCCCCCCCTTTCATTGTCTTCAGAGTCTTATGAAATCGTATGATCTTAAAACGCCCTAAATATCTTCTCTAAGAAATAAGTTACGAGGGCCGTTCGATCAGTAACAAACCAACACAATTTTTATCGGTCCATTTCGGTTGAAAAATTGCGGAGTTTTTTCCTACTTCAGCTACTGTAGTTTCTTCAAGTTCTGATATGTGACGGCTCTGTAAGTAGCAATCAAATTGTCGTCTATAACGGAGATGCAGTCCAGACAGAGAGCTGTCATTGAGATTCTTTTGACTGAAAATCAGAGCATCACCGAAAGTCACAGGCGCCTGCAGATTGTCTACGGAAATCAAGCACGGTGAGTCGTTGTGCGAAGCATCTGTCACCAACGCAACAAGCAAGCGTCCGGTTCCCGCATGCCGGCCGACACCACGTAGTTGTGAAGGCTGCAGTGTGGATCGTTCGCATACTCTCATTTCACATGATCGACATATCACAAACACCTCGCTGTTCAACTGGACGTCCCTGTTGGTAGTACTTACACACTCGTCCACCAATTTTAGTATTCGTAGGTGTGTGGCTGCTGTATTCCTCGCCGCCTAACAGAAGACCTTAGAGAGCAACGGAGGACTGTCAGTGCTCAATTACTTGCGCGTTATAGCGTTGCTGGTGACAATTTTTTGTCCAATACCGTCGTAAGCGACGAAACATGGGTTCATCATTTCGTACCGGAAACAAAATGACAGTCCATGGTTCCGCACCACCACTCTCCGAAGAAAAATTTCAATGCCGCACCCTGTGCCGGTAAATTCTTAGCGACGGTCTTTGGGACTCTGAAGGTGTATTCTGTTTGATGTCGTCTGAAGTTCATTGTGCTACACTTAGGATATTTCATATACGGCTTCAGCGTGTTCGTCGCCACAAAAACGCTAACGACCTTCTCCCTCTTTACAACAACGCACTTTACGATTTAAATCCGTTTGGCACAATGAAAGATGCATTCCGAATAACAGTATGGACAGATTATTGAAGCAACAAGCATCTGGCTTCCACGTCGACCATTAGACTGGTACCAAGCTGGCACACAGTCCCTCCCAGTATGTAGAGAAAGGCCGACGCACTGAACGGAGAATTTGTTGAAAACAAGGATTGTGTATCCAAAAGAGGGGGGAATAATACGTCGTATTGGAATCCTTAACGGAACCTATGTGGTTTTAGAAACAAAATATGTTGCATTACTTATTGGATGCCCCTCGTATTCCAAAGATTTTTGGACTCCCTACTGTGGTACCCCAGCTGACACCATCCTAAAGACTCATGTTGGGCTGTCGGTCTGTGGTGAAAGGTTACTGAAAAGCGGATACACACCACGGCTACTAGAGAAAAGAGAATTTCTATGTTGCTGGTACGCGAATATACACACATCAAAAAAAGTTTTGCATTACCTTGGTTCCGAGAGTTCCGGAACCTGTACAGAAAATTGGAATAAAGGTTAATATAAACATCATTTCCGCTCTTTTTATTGCTCATGAAAACCATACATTGCATGTTGTACCATCATACAGCGTGGCGTTCAGAGGTGGTGGTCCAGATTTCTGTAAACACCAGTACCTCTAACACCCAATAGCATGTCCTTTTCCATTGATGCATGCCTGTATTCGTTTTGGCATACTATCCACAAGTTCATCAAGGCACTGTTGGTCCAGATTGTCCCACTCCTCAACGGCGATCCGGCGTAGATCCCTCAGAGTTGTTGGTGGGTCACGTCGTCCACAAACAGCGCATCTCAAACTAGCCCAGGCATGTTTGGAGAACATGCTGGCCACCCTAGTCGAGCGATGTCGTTATCCTGAAGGAAGTCATTTACAAAATGTGCACAATGGGGACACGAATTGTCGTCCATGAAGACGAATGCCCGGCAATATGCTGCCGATATGACTGCACTATCGGCCGGAGGTGCCGTTACGGCATAAAGACCACCAGCGGCGTACATCGGCCCCGCATAATGCCTCCCCAAAAAAGCAGGGAACCTTCACCTTTCTGCACCCGATGGACAACGTGTCTAAAGCATTCAGCTTGACCGGGTATCCTCCAAATACGTCTCCGAGAGGACTGTCTGGTTGAAGGCATATGTGACACTCATCGGTAAAGAGAACGTAATGCCAATCCTGAGCGGTCCATTCGGCAAGTTGTCGGTCCTTGTTGGGCCAATCTGTACCGCGCTCCATGGTGTCGTGGTTACAAAGATGGACCTCGCCATGGACGTCGGGAGTGAATTTGCGCATCATGCGGCCTATTGCGCACAGTTTGAGTCGTTACACAACATCCTGTAGCTGCACGAAAAGCATTATTCAACTTGGTGACGTTGCTGTCAGGGTTACTCCGATCCATAATCCGTAGGTAATGATCATCCACAGCAGTAGTAGCCCTTGGGTGGGCTGAACGAGGCTTGTCATCGACAGTTCCTATCCCTCTGTATCTCGCCCATGTCCGAACAACATCGCTTTGGTTCACTCCAAGACGCCTGGACACTTCCCTCGTTGAGAGCCCTTTCTGACAAAAAGTAACAATGCTGAAGGGATGGAACCGCGGTATTGACCGTCTAGGCATGGTTGAACTACAGGCAACACGAGCCGTGTACCTTCTTCCTGGTGGAATGAGTGGAACTGATCTGCTGTCGGACCCCCCTCCGTCTAACAGACGCTGCTCATGCATGGTTGTTTATATCTTTGGGCTGGTTTGGTGACATCTCTGAACAGTCAAAGGGACTGTGTCTGTGATACATTTTCAACAGTCTACGTCTATCTCCAGGAGTTCTGGGAACCGGAATTATGCAAAACATTTTTTGTTATGTGTAGTTTTTCCGTAGCGTCTGAGACATTTAGTGCGTTGGAAAGCGTTGGGACCGTCCAAGGGTGGATTCCGAGGAGAAGGTGGGTGCTCAGACCCAGATTAAAACAATTAGAATCATAAGTAATAAGTACGTGACGTAGTCTCCCTAACTTTCTTCTGCAAATCCAAATAGTATTCCACACTAGTCCGTCACACAGGCACGTTCGTCATAATCAATCACAGTAAGATAGAAGCAAAACAGTAACACTGTGGAGACTCCAAGTGAACACGGTTAGAAGGGCTGGTGTCGGTGCTGCGTCTTCCTAAGCCGGCTCCGTCTTCGCGAGGCCAGCAGCGCGTGTGTCTACGAGACGGCTATTCGATGGCGGGACAGTCACTTGCGTTACTGCCGCCATCTGGACTTTGAATGGTCTCTGTTGTGTGCGACACCATAGAAAGCATGGTCGATATGCTCATCACTAGTACTGAATATCGTATCTGCAACACCCTTCATCTGTGCGTACCTATTTTATAGGCGGAACATCTGTGACGGCAGTCATTAAAGCCATGAATCAAGCGATTTCTTTGGCCGACCGTCAGGTCTTTTTGCCTCGTATTACCTCTGCATCTCAGAATGGAGATCATATAGTCTCCCTGGCCTTTTGTCACCATGACATTGTATTCTGTTCTCTATTTTTGTACATTTAATACCTTATCTAAAATATGTTTCTAGTAGGATCGATATGTCGCAGTTCAAGAACGATATTTCCCTTTATGAGCCAAATGCAGGAAGAAGAAATAGATGCCACCACTTCAGGAAACGGTGTGGCGTCATGTGTTTCTTCTCATCCTTGTATGCCTCCACATAAGAGCTCGACAAACATCTGCAGGACCCTTAAGTCACCGCAGTAGCCTCTCGCTATCTTGGTGTACATTGCAGATAATGAAGACTGGTCAACAGGTGTGTTAAGACTTTAGTGTTTCCCACTAAGAGGATCCTATCAATGAGGACAACGTTTTAGAATTATAATAGGCATCATATTTGAATTAGTCTACTTCTAAAATGAATATACTACGAGTTCTTTTTACAAAAAGAAAAAGAAAAAAAATGATGATACTTCAGAAAGTAACGATGTTATCTGAATGAAAATGTTTATTCAGTATAGCGAGGAGCTACTTGAAATTACTAAGGCAATGGTAAGTACACTGACTAAAAATAAAGCGAAGCATCCAGGAGAAGTGGTCGGATGGCAATGTAACTTACTATGAGTGCACGCCACAGGTAGGTATGTAAATGAACGGAGTTGAATGTGCTTGTGACAGCAAGAACGATCAGCAGAGTACATTACTTTTCTTCGTTTTATTGTTGTTACGAGACATGATAGGACATACAAGGGGCGTAAAGAGCAGCAGATGCTGAGTGATCACTGTGATGGACACGGAGACTCCGCGTACGCATGTGAGCCAGCATTATCAGCTCAAGGTAGATTTGTGAGGTATTCTGATGTGAAAGTAGCCCGATGTTGGTCTGTATGGGACCGTGAGGAGAGGCATACTTTCCAAGCATCCGGTTGACCATGTTCGACCACCACAAGGAAAGGCGCCTAATTTGTGCTCAAGAACATCGTAATCCCACCATATCTGCTCTTGCAGTCCGAGAACTAGTAACAGACTCCCTGCAAGATACTATTATTCTGCACCTTTGACCCTGGTGTATCACCAGTCAGCAGCGAGACAAGGGACAGCTGAGTTTGGAGCTTTGCTGTGACGGGGAAGCATGCATTGCTCATGTATGGCATCGCAATGCGTTCAGAGATGGAAGTCGGTTGATGCAGGACTCTGGATGACGTCGACGGGTTTGGAGGTGAGCTGGACAGAGGTCCCATTCTTACAAAGTTATAGAGATGCGCAGTGGTATTGCTCCTGGCGTCATGGAGTGGGAAGCCATCAGGTATGATTTCAGGTAGTGACAGAGAACTCTGAAGGCACAATGGTACGCCACTGTAATGCTTCACCCTCATGTGTTGTCTCTCATTCGATCGTGTCATGGTGCCAGCGTTCAGCACCACAATGTTCGTCCGCATATTGAACTTGTCTAAATGAACATTCTGCATGATGCTGAATTAATCCCGTGGCCAGCATGTTCCCCAAATCTGTCTCCGATAGAATGCTTAGGAGCAATTGCGGTGTTAATTTCATCCCAAGGGCAGTACCTGGGATGTCAGTGACCCTGGAGTCCAGCTTGCCGCAGGAGAGAATACAACTTTATGAGACACGCATAGATCCAAGCCAGAGAGGGGGCAACATCATACTTCCCCCAAGTTCTTTGTTAATTTGACTGAAGTAACCTAGCGTACCCTATAAACCGGTGAAGTTTTATTTCGTTTCCTTTTCCCTACTGGGTGCTACACTTTTCTTGTCATGCAGTGTATCTTCAGGACACGCACTGTAGTGACACTTTCTTCCTGGATCCTCTCTGGTGTACTGGTCGACCGACTTATAAAACCCTTCACATTTCCCACTAATTCTCTAAGCAAACCTGTCAAAATGGACCTAATCCAGTGTCCAGATCTAGGAAACTTACCAATAGCCTCCTGAGCGATCGCATCAGTTTGGGAGGTGACGAGCAAAGTGGGTCTTTAACGGACCGAAAGGTTGAAAACAACTTAATGCGAGATCTTGATGGATGGAGATTGATGGACTACAGTTTCCATCGGAACGTCAGACCAAACAAAGCGTGACTGCTGGCGTATGTGGTCCGGCATAGTGGGGCAACAACACAACAAATTTTTAAAAAGAATCCCAGTTGTTTCTATTGAATCGCCTTCAGCAGTAGTTCCTAAGTGGCACAACAACTGGCAGGATTCACAAGGGTTACAAAACCACGCAGCGTCAGTAATCGATCATTCTGTTACAAATAGACGAATAAACTTCCAAGACTGCTGAAGATGACTGAGCGAAAACTTCAAGATATAAAGACATGTTTCTTTGGACAGAGCCTCTCTCCAAGTCTTAACTGACATTGCATGTGCTGGATATAGTTGTCGTTCGTGAACTGACAAACGTCAATATAGGCATAAAATTCATTGAAGTTTCCGTTGTTGCGCCTTCCCGGCAGCAATGACAGCAGCAAGCTTTCGTATGTGTACATTGGGTCATCTAACCGTATGACAATACGGAGTGGGTGATTTGTTCGTAGTCGAGTGCGTGATGCCACGCAGGACGGATCGAAATACGGCAGTCACCTCGGCTGCGCGAGTTGGCCGACCGCTGCCCGGCGGAGCTTGCCCCTCCCACAGCCTCATCGGTCGCTCCATATACGGCGACCATGGTAATGGCGAAAAGACAACGGACAATGTCTTACGACGAACCGGGCAACGAACACGGCACACGCAGATCGCGAACGGGACAATTGAGCGTAAGGCCCCCGCCTTAGGAAAGTCATCCCTCGCTCTCTCAGGCACAGGTAGGGTTAGGGAACCAGGCAGTGAAAATCAAGCAGGAACGTTACACCAGAAACACAAGCTCCTCCTCCTTCTCAGATAATTCTGCAGCTGCCGGCTTACCAGGCCACGGTATCACCTCCCAGGACAGAAGACTCCGAGAAGAGCATGCTAAAGAACTCGCAACCGGACATGAAATAATGTCTCCCACCACTGATAAGGGAGAGGACATTGCACGTAATGCACCCAGAGCTACCAAATTCGTCAGATTCTAGGCCACCGAACATTGACGCTCGTCCACCCTATCAGGGGTAAGACCAAGAGTCTTGTTGTCCGTAAATTATCGGGCACAAAATACAAAACACTCTCACGAAGGACATCACAAAAAGACAGCATAACTAATACTCCCTCTCACAGACTGACTATCATCAGATGGAGCTGTCAACAGAACAGAGGGCTGCATGAACGAGCAACGACTCAAACCACGCGGCGACTCAAAATCGTCCAACACCAGCATTGACGATACCACCTATTATTGAGGATGTGCTAGACGACTATCATTTTGGCTTTAGGAAGGGTAAAGGCACCAGAGAGACACTTCTGACGTTGCGGTTGATAATGGAAGCAAGAGTAAAGAAAAATCAAGACTTGTTCTTAGTATTTGTCGACCTGGAAAAATCGTTTGACAATGTAAAGTGGTGCTAGATGTTTCTCAGACTTTTATTCCACTTGTAACGTTCTCCCACATTCTCACACCACAAACGTGGGTTACAAATGTTTTGCACCACACCGTACACAGGAAGTGTCGTCTTAAGTTCTTTGGTGTTTGGGAATTTTTTTTTGAGGTCACCAGTCTTTTCCATGGGTTTTCTACCTTGTGCTGTTCTTTCAATCTCTATGTAACTATTACACTTCTCAAACAACTTTTTTCTTATTATTGTCTGCGACTGCCACTACTGTTTTTCCTCTCACTGACACAAAGGCATCAGCAGAGCCCAAAACCAATATTAATTGCTACGTCTCTCGCTATCTTGCTATCCAAACATCACCATAGTCGACAGTTAAAAGATTTCATCTCTTACGGGGAACCAGTTACATGACGTCGTTAACGATAAATGCAGTTTGGTAGTGCAGATAGCAACATTACAGTTATCGCAGATTATTAACGTCAGCTATAAACTACTCTTCGACATCTGCCAAGTACCCACTTTGCAAGCGAATGATAACTGCACGAAATCAGTTAATTAACAAGCAGCTATAGGGAGCAGCTCCTAACATTCTAGACCGGCATCAGCAAAGGCAAACGGACCGCAACTGAACAGAACGTCCGCAGTCGATAATTGTGGCTGCCTGGTTTTGTTAGTTCTGTCAGAGGTTCAAAGCGCATTCAGCCACTAGTTGCAAGTCTGCCTCCTGCATAAAGACGTTGCTGCGGTGCCCTTTACCCTGCAATCATGTGGCCCTTGAGAAGGTCCTCCGTTCACTGCCGGCAAAAATGAATAGTTGACGAACGTGTAATACAGCAGCAGTAAGTCCATTTTTGAAGATTTTCAATGAAAAGGACTGACAACACAATCATATCTCACAATAACTCGTCTGCTTCTTCTGTTGATCATTCTACACAAAGCTCTTAATATTTGTAAGGAAGTGAGAAGAAAGTGGTAAGCTAGTAGTGAACCATAAGCTCGAAACGGTTGACAACGCAAAAACAAAATAAATTAGGGTTTTATATGTTTTATACGTCTTTTTCCTGCCTGGCATTTAATCACCACCATATTATTACGTGGATAATACATCTGATAAAAAATAAAATAAAACATTTAAAAACATACATTGCACATAACAGCGAATTGTATATCTCAACAGCACATCGTGGCAAGTGGCTACAGATATAATTCCTTCAGATTCCGAATGAGAACAGACAAGGAGCCGTAACTTAATCTGGCGTAGAGCATTTTCATTACCATAAATTCCAGAACATGGAACATCATGAATCGTATGCTTGACTCATATTTTGGAAGAATATTTGATTTACTATTTACATGTGCTAACCATTAAATATTTTAAGCAAGAACTATAACTAGGTGGTAGAACTTTACTTATCACTGTGTACTGACTATTAATTGTGCAGTGTTAGTACGTAATTTAATGTAATAACATTGAAGAACCTGCAGTCGCCTTCCAAATATGAGTTTTATTGAATATCGGTAAATATTATTTGCTGAAATCTTTAAACCTTATGCTATATTTCTCTAAAATGTACCTCCAAAACCATAGCTCCATCTTCACGCCTTAGTGTTACATTCGCATCTACACAATTTCTTTTGTAAGTTAGCAAGGAATGGACATAATTAAAACAGACATTCACAAAAGACAGAACGGAAGGTACCTCAGAAGACAGCTTGAGTAACAGAAAAAAATGCTTGACCAATGAAAGAAGAACAAAATTGTACAGAAAAGATAGATATACAGCAATGTAACTCACTTAAGAATGAAATAAAGAGGAAATTCAGGAAAACCTTGGCGAAATGTCAGTAAGAAAAATGGGAAGAAATCGAAAGAGAATGATCGTCAGAAAGACTAATTCAGCCTACGTAAAAGTCAAAACGACCTTCGATGATGTTAAGAGACAACATGTCAACATTATGATTGCAGTAGGATTTCCACTTTTAAATACAGAGGAGAAAGAGCCGATAGATGTGAAGAATACACTGAAGCCTGCTACGAGCAGCAATAACTGCCTGATGGTTGGTTGGTTGGTTGGTTGGTTTGGGGAAGGAGACCAGACAGCGAGGTCATCGGTCTCATCGGATGAGGGAAGGACGGGGAAGGAAGTCGGCCGTGCCCTTTGAAAGGAACCATCCCGGCATTTGCCTGGAGCGATTTAGGGAAATCACGGAAATCCTAAATCAGGATGGCCGGACGCGGGATTGAACCGTCGTCCTCCCGAATGCGAGTCCAGTGTCTAACCACTGCGCCACCTCGCTCGGTGCCTGAAGATGTGATAGAAGAGATAGGAGCCGATATAGAAGATATGGAGGATCCAGTGTTACAATCATATTCTGACAGAACTTTAGAAGACTTGCAATCCAGTAAGGCGAAGGACCTGTTAACATTAATACGGAATTTCTGAATTGATTGGAGAAGTGGCAATCAAACCACTGGGCACTACTCAGGTTGGCCTGCAGAATCTATGAGTCTGGAAGCATACCATCTGACTTGTGGAAAACTATTGTGCCTCAATCTCGAAATCAGGAAGGCAAAGAAGTGGGACAATTATAGCATAGTCGGTTTAACAGGTGATGCATTCACGAATAACATGCAGAAAAACGCGAAAGAAAATGGAGGATCACTTAGGTGACGATTAGTCTGGCTTGATAAAACAAGGAGGGGCACAACGGAGATAGCTCTGGCGTTGCGATTGTATAATGCAAGCAAAACTAAGAAAATCAAGACACGGTCATAAGACTGGTCGACGTACGAAAAGCGTTTGGCAGTGTAAAATTGTCAAGATTCTCGAAAAACCAGGAGAATAGATGTAACCGATAGGGAAAGACGGGTAATATACAAAATATTCCAATAAAAGGACATGAAAATGAACGATCAAGAACGAAGTACCTCGATTAGAAATGGAATAAGACAGTAAAATATTCTTTCGCTCCTACTGCTGAGATATCGAAGAATCAATGACCTACTTAAAGGAAAGTTTTCAGATTATGATTTAAATTAAAGGTGAAAGTCAGGAAGAGTTGCAGGACGTGTTAATTGTAATGAACAATGTAATTAACACACAATATGGATTCGGAGTAAATCGACAAAAGACGAACAAAATGAAGGGTAACAGAAATGAGTTTAGCCATAAGGTTAACATCAAAACTGTAAAACACGAAGTAGAAGAAGGAAACTGGTACATTGTAAGCCAAGTAAAATAAGTCTAACGAAGGAAAGAGTACAAGAAAAGCAGACTAGCACAGCCAGAAATGGTAATTCCTAGTGAAAAGAAGTATACTACTGTCAAACGTCAGCTTTAATTACAGGAAGAAATTCCTGAGAAAGTATCTTTGGAGCACAGCATTGTGAATTGGTGTAAAACCGCAGAAGAGGAGAATCAAAGCGTCTGTGATGTAGTGCCACATAACGATATTGAACATTATGTGCACTGAAAAATTAGAAATCAGACGCTTCTTCCCATAATCGGCGACCAGAAAAAAAAAGTGGATAACATTGACAAAATGAATGGAAAGTATTACGAGATATGTATTTAGATATTAAGGATTAACTTCCTTCAGGCAACTGCAGAGGATGAAAACTTTAGTGAAATAATGTGATTCGAATGTATTCGACAAATAGTTGAGGATATTGGATACAAATCGTCACCTAAAATAAAGACATTGGCACAAGAGACGAATTAGTGGCGAGTTTCATCAAATCTCTCCAAAGATCGAATGTTCTCTAATGCTTTTCCATTTCTCTGCACGGGCAATGGACAGATGGCGGAACGTAAAATCAGTTGCAAGGTTGCTTCGATATACAGGGTGAGTCACTAACTATTGCCACCTAGAATAACTCCGAAAGTACATGAAAGTCAATTTTTTTTAATGGGATGCAATAGTTTGGTACTTATTTTCTGATAGCGGCTATCTAGACGAATCCAATGACATGTAACAGTAAGGTCTTTGAAGATCAACGAAGGTCAAAAACATACCATGAACGTCCATTAGAGGAGGTGTTCGAAGTGAGGACTATTGGTATCAACGCAGTGCTGCCACCTCCTTATCGTGGATTGAGTAGTATTCCTTATCACTTCGGCACTTATCGAAGCACATGCTCTGAGAATTCTCTCTCGTATATCGTGCAAATAGTAAATAGTAGCCGAATATGGCGTATATATCTTACGTGCCATTGACCATTCAACGGTTTCGCAATACAACACTAATAGGAACGGTACGACTATTATCGTTGAATCAAGCGAATGTGAATGACGTATTCTTTCGAAGAACAAGTCGATATGCTTCTCATTTACGGAGAATGCCAACGAAATTCAGAGGAAGCTAGAGACATATCCGCTGAAAGATATCCTTAACGTACTCACCCTACACGTCGTACATTTAAATATGTCTATGGTAAATTGAGAACAACTGGATCTTTAACGCTTCGAAACCATATCCGGCAAAGGAAAGTTACTAACGAGGAAACGGAAATTGGTACTCTTGCCACTGTGGTTAAAGATCCTTGTGTTTGTGCGCGTCAAATCGCAAAGGTATCTGACATGAGCCAGAGTAGTGTCGTTCGTGTTCTGCATCGCGATAAATATCATCCTTACCACTTCAGTCTCCAGCAAGAATTAACTGGTACGGATTGCATGCATCGCATTGAACTCTGCCTATAGGGTCAACTTCAGATTCAGAGGGATGATACATTTATTAATTTGATTTTTTTTACTGACGAGGCTACATTCATCATCCATGGAAATGTTAATTTTCAGTACTGGACAACTGAAAATCCATGTTGGCTCCAGCAAGATGCACACAAAAAACCGAATCTCCGACTGGAAACTGCCAAGAGGGTGGAGATCCCAAAACCTTTTTTTTTATAAAAGTTTGAGGAAAGCTAATTTATTTTAAAATGGTAAGATAAATAAACTGTGCCTTTAAAGTAACATACCACTATGCATATACGAGTGCCAACGCTTCCAAAATTTGAGAATGAGTGATGAGTAACCAGAAAGTCAGCCACTATTACAAATAAAGGGCAAACTATTAATATAAGGAATTTTACTCGCTAACAAGCCTGACGCCGTCAGCGGATAGCTAGTAGCGCCACTGTGAGTATGCAACACAGAATACTAATAGTGTGCTCTATCCGCAGGCGAAAAAGAATGATTTATAACGATCGAAATACCGCGGAAATAGGAGGCTCATTCACGCCATCTATCCATCCGATCAAAAAGTAACACTATCAGTATCGTATATCGATTGTCAGAGGAGCGAAAACAACCAGTAACGCTTTTTAATCAACAAAATGCGCTGGAGTGCAGAACCTATGAGCTTGACGCTTTTGAAAGGGAGCGTGGTGCATAGAATCTACGGGCTTGGCGCTAACAGAGTCAATCGGTGTGCTCGTGAAGTATACTTCAAAAGCAATTGTTCCATTTTCTGCCAACAGGTGAAAATATGCCATTGTGAGCATGTGCAAATTGTTCCCTGTTTTGTCATCAGCATGCGGTTTGTCGCTTGGCGACACGTGATGATTTCGTTTGTGAACTGACTGTTATTGCAAATGGTTAAGAAGTATGAAGTGTTCTGTACGAGACGCAATTTCTATTGAGAAGAAAGACCGTGCAATGCTGGCAAAGTTGTTTTACCAGGATGGCAGTAATAGCAGTGCTGCACTGCGGAAGTATCGCTGACAGAAAAAGCTAAGTAGGGGACCCAAATCAATAAATGGGATAAACAGTATGACCATGGTGCTGGGAGAAGAGTTTGGTCCACGGCAGTTGTTGATGACATTGATGTAGCTATAGACGATCGTGCGTCACGTAACTCAAATTCTGCAGCCAAAGCTCGAGTTGTGTCACGTGAATTTTCTCTACACTAGTCAACAGTTCAAAAGATTTTGTGGCACATTTTATACTGATTTCCCTACAAAACTGAGAATGCGTACCAAATGAAACCCGAAGACAGGCTAAAAAGCCGTGAATATTCTCTTAGTCTTTCGGCACCCAAAAAAGTGGATGACTTGTAGCTGGGGAACGTCCTTTGGACAGAAGGGGCACATTTTACTCTGAACGGTGCAGTGAATGGACAGAATTGTCGAATTTGAGATTCTACACCGCCACACGTTGTGCAGGAATATCCACTGTATTCATATTAAGTGAGTGTGTGGTGAGGTCCTTCATATTCAGTCCGGTTTTATTTTCTTTTATTTTTTTTTTCGAGGAGGTAACACTTCGTGGCCGTGCTAGGTGTACAACGACATCAAAACATTATAAGGATCTCATTGTGCAAGTCGTCATTCCAGCTTTGCAAGAATGCAAATGTGTCAACACCATTAGTTTCGTACAACATGGGACGGCACCTTCTGTCGCTTACCAAGGGAAAGATTTGCTCCAAGAAACCTTCGTTAACGACCGCATCATATCTAGGCAAATTCGAGATGTGTGCTTCCAGATCCCCCGGCCTAAATTCATGTTACTTCTGGTTGTGAAAATATCAGGAAGATCGTGTGGACGCTTCCTGATGTGAGAAACAGCATACGACAGCATATCGGTCTGATCACACCTGATAATTATCGACCATGCCATCTTACGGATGCAGCACGATGTTGAGTTGTTAGAATATATTGTAACTAGTGACCAATCCTGAAAAACGTTGTCATGTTTTGACCGTTCTACCCCTTATCTTGCACTCACACAATATTCTTGTGCTTAAAACGCCATATTTTCATCTGGTGGTGGAAAGTAGAACTACTTTTTACAGCATACGCCGAAAGGGTGCAAAATAATGAACACACGAAATTTCAGCGTCCTGAGGTGTACACAGCTCTCACCACAGCACTCAGGGCTCTGTCAATTTAATTGAAGTATAATCACCCCTCTACGTATGTATGTATGTATGTATCTGTTTTTGTTCCACATCTCCTCCTAAACCATTATACCTGTTTCAATCAAACTTGGCACTCATACCACTTATTTTCTGGAATAGTAGCTGTGGACTTCAGAAAAAGTTTTGTAGCAGTGAATCGTGAATACTCGCAGTGCATTCATCTTTTGTTTGAGAATTAGATCACTTAGCGACCTGGAACAAACTTTACACAAGATTTCAAACCTATACGAAATTTTTGCTTTCTGAAAACTCCCGCAAAATGATGACAGGAAAAACATTTGTCGATTATTACATTTTCCCTTTTTAAGCAGAAAACTGTGGCATCAGGCATGATATTTCAATGTATTACTTCTTTACTACCAACTGCATTCACAGTACATGTTTCACACAGTATTCGCATGTGCCACTCAGTGCACGTGCAGAAATATACCATTGTATGCAACATAGTCCAGAGTATATGACGTCACATACATTGAGAAGAATGAAAAGCTGCAGCGTCATGCATAGCGTTTAAATTTACTACTTCGTTGCTACCAACTTTATTAGCAACACATTTCACAGACAGTATCCATATATGCCAGTGAATGTACCTGCAACATTATATCATTGCACAACAGGTGATTCAGGAGATACGACGTAATGAACATTGAACTGCTTGAAATCGAAATTGCCGGGCGAAAGTCGTTAAAGAGCAGTTGAGACACGTGTAAGAATACATGTGCAAAATATTAAAATTTCTGTGAAATACATTTGGCACGTGTGTATGAGGGCAGACCCCTGAATCGATTTCAACCAAACATGGTACACATATTACTTAATATCTGGAAGGGAATACTGTGGAGGTAATTGGTCGTGATAACGTGGAGAGAGAATGGTGGAGAAATAGATGGACAGAGAGAGAGGGAGAAGGAGAACAGGGGCATCGATACGGTGAGCGAGGAGATGGACCGAGCGAGGTAGGAGATGGGCTGAGAGAGGAGGGAAGAAGACATGTACAAAGAGATGGAGACAGGGCGAGGTGATTGAGTGACAAGGAGATGAGGCTGCGAGAAAGAGACAGGGACGGGGAGGGGGGGGGGGGGGCAAAATTGGACTGAAGGTGGATGGAGAGATGGAATGGGGGGGGGGGGGAGAGGAGAAGATGGACAGATGGGATAGGAGCATATGGATAGAGTGACTGTAGATGAACAGATGGAGAGAGTGGGTGTGGAGGAAGTGGACAGAGAGAGGTGAGAAGGAGACAGGTAGAGGAATGGAGAAAATGATGGACCAATAGAACTGGGTAACGACAGGTACTCCACCTAGTAATTAGTAAAGAAAGTATCCGAAACTGGATATTTGGTGAATGAAAGCGGGATCAGGACGCTGGAAATGCAGACCGTCGAATATACAGTTCCCCCAAACATCAAAGAAGGAATAAAAATCAGTCTCATGGTTCATTTTATGACATGACATACACCCAATACTTGTAAAGAATAGAAACGATATCGTCATTATTGTGTGATTGTGGTACTTTAGGAACCCCCACACACCTGTCGTCTGCGTGCCTTCCTCAGATGATAGCTGGGAGACATGAACCACAGCAGGGCATAACACAGTAACTGAAAAAAGGATTAGAAAAGCAGAATGAATTATATCATGAATTTGCCAAGCCACACACTAACTGGACGTCTTCTAATAAATTAAATAGAAACTGTCTATATAGAGACAACGTCTCCAGGAAATACTCAGGTGGCAATAAGTGTAGGCTGTTTTCTTTACTCACTGCAGGCAAATCTAGCAGACGAGGGTGTTCCCAAACCGAAGTGCCCAAGAAAAATCCACATTATAAGGAAATTATTACCTACATTTTTGTGCATTTTCCATTTTTATTTTCATTTCAAGTTGTTGTAGTTAGTTATGACTGTGACTTTAATGTAGACTTATTTTTAATTTATAATGTATAAAACAAAATCTGTGTTACAGTATTATTGGCGCTAAGAATAAAAGTAATAAGTATCATTTTGTGGAGAATATTTAGTATCATGAATGTGACATACCATTGCGTTAGACACACAAGAGAGCAAATTTTCCGTATGAAATAAGTGGAAACTCCAATTTGCGGCATTAGTTTTGTTTGTTTTGTGTTAAATCTCGCACACTTCTTTTATCGGAGGAGAGCAAGAGTAATGTCATACACTGCCCCTCCGATCATAAATTGAATGAAACACAGTATGGTCAGACAAATTATTGCTTACTAATGTCAGCAGTCTCTTATTTTTTTCCTCTCCAGGTAGCGCACTGTTACGTGGGCAGTACATTTTTATTATTCCATAAACCACAGTACAACGCTTACTAGCGACACAAGCGTCTGAGGTTAATAACTCTAGCCACTTCATGCAAATATCGCCAGTAACAACGCGAATGTAACCAACAAGCACTAGCGAAATTAATTAACCTTTCATCTATGCAGAAAGCTTTGAGTTCTTTATAAAACTCAGCAAATATACAAAAGTGCAGTTGTGTGTCCTACAAAGCGTCACTTGTTTAAATAACAATATTACGAAAACATATACTAATTCCATATAATTGTGTAGACTTCCGCGACTAGGGTCAGCACATTTCTCGATACTGTACCGTGTCACAACGTAAAATAAGCTATACTGGAGAAGACAACATTTCAGGTACGTTTACAGTGGCCGTCTTCCCGGGACAGACGCAGACCCAGACATATACTAATTCATTTTGATTTTGCGACGCAGTAATTCTAAAATGAATGTGTTAGGGAAGCTAGGAAACATGAAAAGAAAAATGGAAAGGCTCAAAATAGATATAGTGGGGGTCAAGGAAGTGACATGGAAAGAAGATAAGGATTTCAGGTCAGAAGTGTACAGGGTAATAACAACAGCAGCAGAAACCGGGAGTAGGATTTGTTATGAATAGGAAGATAGGGCAGAGAGAGTGTTACTGTGAGCAGTTCAGTGATAGGGTTGTTCTCGTCAGAATCGACAGAAAACCAACACCGGCAACGATAGTTCAGGTATACATGCCAGCGTTGTAAGCTGAAGATGAAGAGATAAAGTATATGAGGGTATCGAACGTGTAATGCAGTACGTAAAAGGAGACAAAAGTCTAATAGTCATGTGGGAATGGAATGCGGAATGGTACTACGGGAAGCTGCACACGGTAAAAACTGTAGAGGAAGACAGATTGGACTGCATGCAGCAATTAATTGATGACGTAGATTGAAAGTGCCAACGGCCTTGCAGCAGTGGTAACGCCGGTTCCCGTCCGATCATCGAAATTCATCGCTGTCGGGCTGGGCTAGCACTTGGATGGGTGACCATCCGGTCTGCCGAGCACTGTTGGCAAGTGAGGTGCACTCAGCCCTTGTGAGGAAAACTGAGGAGCTACTTGATTGAGAAATTGCGTCTCCGGTCTCGGAAACTGACATACCGCTGGGAGAGCGGTGTGCTGACCACATGCTCCTCCATATCCGCATCCAGTGACGCCTATGGGCTGAGGATGACACGGCGGCCGGTCGGTACCTTTGGGCCTTCATGGCCTGTTCTGGAGGAGTTAGATTGAAAGTGCTACTCTGAGATGAAGAGGTGGGCGAAGGAGAGGAACTTAAAAAAAAAAAAAAAGTTGAAAATATTCACTTCCTCTGAATAGTTTCTCAATTTGCGAAATAATAACTATAGATAAGGCACATCACAGACATGCGACGAGGAGCAAGGGGAAAATGCAACTATACTGCTCAAAAAGTGGATGTCAAAATAGCGTATTCAAACTCTGCAGTATGTTCAAGTAGAAGTTGAATTGGACAACATAATATGAAATGTTTCGAGAGGATGAAATTCTTGTTGTTACATTGTTATCCTTCCTGTTTCTGAATTAACGGCTGTATACGACGTCCGATGGACAAATACAAGTAATGTACGTGTACAAGAGAGGGATACGTATCAAACCCTGTAACAAAATGGTTTCGTTGGAGAAGGAAATCATTTTCGGTTATAGTCAAAATCGGTTGTGTGACGGAGTAGTATGCTCTGTTCACCATCACATTCATTAAACTAGTGTCGGACAATTCGGAGGTGGGAATGAGAGTAATATCGCCTCAATACGCAGTTTTTTCACCAAGAGGCGCAGTTTAAATCAGTGAGTAAAGATAGTCGCCCGGAATACCGACATTCGCCGTATCCATAAACCAGTCAGGCAGACGAAAAAACTGGGTCAAGACGACTCGGATCCACAACGTCACGTGCTTGACAGTAGGACGGAGACATTCGACGTGCTAAAATTTTAACGCAAGGTAAATTACAGTTTAATACTGTTGTTACAGTCGGAGCACGAGCTGGGATCAGGAATAAATGGGGAAGGACACCGGCAGTCCCCTTTTCGAACAAACCTTCGCGGCTTCTGCGTGGAGCACTTTAGGGAAATCACATGCTAACTAAATCTGGATAGCCAGACGCCGATTTGAGCCTTCGTCCTCCAGAATAAGAATCGAGTGAGCTAACCACTGCGCTACGTCGTTGGGTGTTATGATTCCGCTGCCATACGCAAAGGCAAACACGTCTTGGTCGGGTAAATTTGAACGACTTTCGGCTGATTAGAGTAATTCTCCCAGTGGTATTGTCCCCAGTCTGTATTTATGCGACAGCAATTATGTAGTTACGAACTAATGATGTTACAATCGTTTTACTGTTTGTAGTCCACTGTGAATGTGTACTTAACACGGTCCCGTCTCTCAAGGCCAGATTCAGCTATCGGCCACAGACATACCTGATTGCTGTGAAGTGTCATTACAGTCACACGGCTATTCTCAACATACGAGTGGCAGTGGCCGCTTTAATTAGTACGGCTCCGACAAGAAACTCTCTAACCGTCTGGCCGTTTCTGTGAGCTAAGAGGCCAAAACTCTCATTCGATCACTATCACCACTATAATAATTGATACGTGTGTAATATAAATTTACCACTATATTTAAGTTGACAGCGCTCTAGGGACTCTGCAAAGGAGGGTAGGTGGTAGTTCAACATCACATGTTGAAGCAACTGTGCTGGAGAAATGGAAAAAAACATTTATCATGTTCCATC
Source organism: Schistocerca piceifrons (assembly GCF_021461385.2). Taxonomy (NCBI): domain Eukaryota; kingdom Metazoa; phylum Arthropoda; class Insecta; order Orthoptera; family Acrididae; genus Schistocerca; species Schistocerca piceifrons. The sequence continues at coordinate 786,443,793 of NC_060139.1, read as the reverse complement.
TCAGTTCCAAATTCAGCTACGCTGTTAGAAATCCCCATTGTAAATATTTCTTTTTTTCTGAGTGTACCTTAGAATTCCCCGTCAAACGCTCTTAAATCTTGCTTTAAATTAAATTTCCGATCTCCCGATTTTACATTCTTCGATTCCACTGCCGTCAGAACTCTACAGGATGTGTGATTCCAAACGATAATCAAAGCTGGAAAGATAACAGAAAAATTTTATTACAGCCGAAAAATCGTTTTACGACTATGGAGCACTTCTGCTATCACACATTAAAGAAGATGTTCTAGTAAGAGAATGTCAAGTGAACACCGCATATCCTTACAAGAAGTAACTGCGAGTGTTAGAAAATTAAGTGGTTGGAAAATTTCAAGGAAACAGGCGGTAAAAATGATGAATGGAAAAAGGTAGAAAAGTTAATGAACAAATCCTCATTGCCTAGGGAATTGTAATGGGAAAAAACAGTCACATGAGGTTGTTACCAAGGTGATAAAACGATATTGCAGTGCCTGTGTAGATATAAAGTACTGGGTAATCAATATACCGTCAGACATATATCGTTACCAATACAGGCACTGAAGTGTAATATTTACCGGCCAATACCAGGCCAGAGACTTCAACTAAATTGTCTTCCCTGTACGGGAATGTTGCGTACAAATAGAGGTTGTGGACACATGGACGATAAGATCTGGAAGTTTTGATCCGGCCATAAGTCGTGTTCGGACTGTCGAAGTTGTTGGTTGGAACGCTCACCGAAAGCGGAAAATTCGGGTTCGAGTCTTGGTCCGAAACAAATTTCCATTGTCATCCTTCCATTATAAAGCTGAAGTGTCTCCCTCTTCGCAATTGCAAATGCGTTCCAAGAGTGATAAAAGTTGTTGAGACTCACTGAATAAGTAGACTTTGCATTACAAAAAACTGAGTACTTCGTATAATGCATGGGTAGTACGAATAACCGTAAAGGCTTGAGAATTCTGCTGTCTAGACGCTAGCACCGAACCCCTTTTTAAGCCTGGCAATTTGGCCGACGATTATCCACAGTTGGTAATATGGTACTGGTGAATTGTTACACGCTGCCACAGCTACCAAATGACATCGAAAAAGGCAAGTTTCTAAGTAAAGCTAATCATTTGTTTGACACTCGAAATCTGTTCCAAACAGTGCTCAGAATATCAGTTTCACTGCTCAAACATGAAGTAGTCATTACGCAGAATCAACGATCTAATCCACGTGGAATAGTTTAAATGATACTTTCCACTTGAACCAAATCGTGTTAAAAGTTTCATCGAACACATGTGGTGGCCAACTCACCGCTCATCCAACCTACATACCTCTTTCAGCCACAGTTGGATACACAACTTACGTCCTGCGTGCAGGTAGGTCAGAGACTTCAAGTTCGGTCCTTAGAAATATCGCCCTTCAACAAAATATTTATAAGAAACTGTTCCTAAACTAACTGCCTATTGGCTTCCGGCTCGGGTTCTTCGGCTGTTCGGCTGACGTTTGTTTCATGATTTTTGTTACATTTCACCAGCACGAGTGGCTAGCACTGACAAAGCCTCACCCTCTGTTGCTGACGGTGGACTTAAGTCTCGACTTCCTGGAAGAATTTCAAATTTTTAAGCACATATTCGATTATAGGAGCTGTACCCTTAATAATCAGTTCCAGCTTAAAATCAGCAACTATTTCGACCTGTTCTTAAATTGACATAGCTCATGTATCGTGTTTCCCATGCTGTCTCGAGATGTTATTTTTCTCAAAGAGACAATCTGTTACTCTGGTTTCACGTGCTTCGTAGATTCGTTCACCATTCGCATAGGTTCATACGCCTTTTTATAATTTTAGTTGTATTATAGTTTTTGTAATATTGTTTTAATGTCATTTTGTTAAAATGTCAGGTGCCTTTTGTGGTTAGTGCCACTTCTTATATGAGCGCCAACTGTGCCAAAGTTTATTACTGTCTTGTCCCTTCTTTCCTGTCGGTTGTCTGTTTGTGTATATGATGCTCGTGGCCTTAGCTTTTACGTGGGCCGATTTTTACTGTTGAGTTATTCTTATGGTTATGTCTTAGCAATTATATGGATCCTTTTGATCAAGATTTGTACCCGCGTGGGGTTGCCGCGTGTTCTGATGCACCTTGTCACGGTTCACGGACCGTGCGGCTCCCCTTTTCGGAGTTTCGAGTCCTCCCTCGGGCATGGGTGTGTGTTTGTTGTCCATAGTGTAACTTAGTTTAAGTTAGATTAAGTAGTGTGTAGGCTTAGCCACCGATGACCTCTGCAGTTTGGCCCCATAAGATATGACCACACATTTCCAATAGGTCTTGTGATTTTGTGTCTCTTTTCACAAAATACACAACACTAAAGTTCCTTTTATATTTCCACTGTTTTAATTTTTGATGTTTCTTTTTGCAACACACATGACTTCCAAGTACTGGTTTTAATATAACCTATTTTTAGGTGTTATTATTTATTTTGAGGAAGAAAGTTTATATCTATGGAAACCGTGGTAAAGGTTTGAATAAAATTGTGACGTGCTTCTGGTTGGCTCTACCATTCCCACTGTATCCGTAATTGTACAACTGCTGCTGCTGCCATTTTCAAGATTTTAAAGCAATATCGATGTTCATTCGACCACGTTTATGGCTGACAATCGCTGTTCTTCTGTCAGGCCTGCTATTGTCTTTCAAATCATCTGAAGTTCCTACATTCCAGGTTCTAATGACTAATGTTCTTTGTTTATTGACCGTATTAGCGGTCACCTGCTGGGTGTAGTCTTCCAGCCGGCTGAGAGTGCGTTTATCGATGTGTAGCCCACTTTCTCTATTACCTCCCCTATTGTGAGTGGGCAGCAGTCATCGTAAAAAGACCTGCACAAAAACAGATGGAGGACGGAATTCCTGAGTAGTCACGAGGTCTCAGAGAGACAACCATCACACATCTACTGAAAACCCGTACAGGACCGAACAAGCGACTTCTACACAACTCAAAAAAAGTTTCACATCACCCCGGTTTCCAGAACTCCTGAAGACAGACGTTGACTGTGGATATTGTACGACAGACACAGTCCCTTTGACTGTTCAGAGATGTCACAAAACCCGCCCAAAGACTTAAACAACCATGCATGAGCAGCGCCTAATAGACAGACGGGATCCGACAGCCGATCAGTTCCAGTCATTGCACCAGGAAGGAGGAACACGGCTCATGTTGTCTGTAGTTTAACTATACCTGGACGGTCAATACCGCGATTCAATCGCGTCCGCATTCTTACTTTGTGCCAGTAACGGCTATCAGCAAGGGGAGTGTCCAGGTGTCTCGGAGTGAACCAAAGCGATGTTGTTCGGCCGTAGAGGAGATACAGAGAGAGACTGTAACTGTCGATGACATGCCCCGCTCAGGGCGCCCAAGGACTACTATTGCGGTGGATAACCGCTACCTACGGCTTACGGCTCACAGGAACTCTGACAGCAACGCCATCATGTTGAATAATGCTTTTCGTACAGCCACAGGACGTCGTGTTACGACTCAAATAGGCTGCATTGTGCGCAATAGGCTGCATGATGCCCTGGCGAGGTCCATCTTTGCAACCACGACACCATGCAGCGCGGTGTAGATGGGCCCAACAACATGCCAAATGGACCGCTCAGGATTGGCATCACGTTCTTATCACCGATGAGTGTCGCATATGCTTTCAACCAGACAATCGTCGGAAACGTGTTTGGAGGCAACCAGGTCAGGCTGAATGCCTTAGACACACTGTCCAGCGAGTGCAGCAAGTTGGAGGTCCCCTGCTGTTTTGGGATAGCATTAAGTGGGGTGGTCATGGAAGGCGCCGTAACTGCTGTGAGATACGTGAATGCCATCCTGTGACTGATGGTGCAACTATATCGGCAGCATATTGGCGATGCATTCGTCTTCATGGACGACAATTTGCGCTCCCATCGCGAACATCTTGTGAATGGCTTCCTTCAGGATAACGACATCGCTCGACTAGAGTGGCCAGCATGTTCTCCAGACATGAACCCTATCGAATATGCCTGGAATAGATTGAAAAGGGCTGTTTATGGGCGACGTGACCCACCAATCACTCTGAGGGATCTACGCCGAATCTCCGCTGAGGAGTGGGACAGTCTGGACCAACAGTGCCTTGATGAACTTGTGAATAGTATGCCACGACGAATACAGGCATGCATCAATGAGAGAAGACATGCTGCTGCGTATTAGAGGTACCGGTGTGTACAACACTCTGGACCACCACCTCTGAAGGTCTCAATGTATGGTGGTACAACATACAATGTTTGGTTTTCATGACCAATAAAAAGGGCGGAAATGGTTCAAAAATGGTTCAAATGGCTCTGAGCACTATGGGACTTAGCTTCTGAGGTCATCAGTCCCCTCTAACTAAGAACTACTTAAAACTAACTAACCTAAGGACATCACACACATCCATGCCCGAGGCAGGATTCGAACCTACGACCGTAGCGGTCGCGCGGTTCCAGACTGTAGCGTCTACAACCGCTCGGCCACTCTGGCCGGTGGCGGAAATGGTGTTTATGTTGATCTCCATTCCAATTTTCCCTACAGGTTCCGAAACTCTCAGAACCGAGGTGATGCAAAGCTTTCTTTGATGTGCGAAGTTTCACCTAAATACCTGCCTCTGCCCTCCTTATCCCATCGCTGCTGGATCTTGGGTTGAAGGCGTGAAACCAGAAAATAGTGCTACAAGCAAGATTTTGAATAAGGTGGATCTATGGTTGCAAGGAAGTGACCCACGAACTTTGATCTCGGGACTATACTCTGCGGCTGAAATCAAATGAGACTTGCAGAGTCTATTACCGCCACTGTAATGGAATACCGCAGACGTGAAGTGCCGTAGAGTTGTCCCCTCGCAGCCAGTCAGTGTGGCATGAGCTCATACACCTGCACAGCATAGAAAGTAGGTTCCCTTCCGTCCGTTTTGCCGTTGGTTCAGAAACTTAGGGTTGCTTTATTCTCCAGGTTCGCTGCTCCGATGGGATGGCGTCCATCTCCGCCTTTGCTGTCATCGAAGTCTTTACCGGACCCTTGCAATTGTCCGGCACGATGAACTTTCACCCAGACCAGGTGAATCAAGATTTTGGAAACGATTTGTTACTCGTTCTGCTACTCCTTTCTCAATCGACTTTGATGGTGTCTTAAAGCATTTTTTTTTTTGTTTTTTTTTTTTTTTTTGGTCATCAGTCTACTGACTGGTTTGATGCGGCCCTCCCCGAATTCCTTTCCCGTTCTAACCTCTTCATCTCAGAGTAGCCCTTGCAACCTACGTCATCAATTATTTGCTAGACGTATTCCAACCTCTGTCTTCCTCTACAGTTTTTGACCTCTACAGCTCCCTCTAGTACCATGGAAGTCATTCCCTCATGTCTTAGCAGATGTCCTATCATCCTGTCCCTTCTCCTTATCAGTGTTTTCCACATATTCCCTTCCTCCCCGATTCTGCGTAGAACCTCCTCATTCCTTACCTTATCAGTCCACCCAATTTTCAACATTCGCCTATAGCACCACATCTCAAATGCTTCGATTCTCTTCTGTTCCGGTTTTCCCACAGTCCATGTTTCACAATGCTGTACTCCAGACGTACATCCTCAGAAATTTCTTCCTCAAATTAAGGCCGGTATTTGATGTTAGTAGACTTCTCTTGGCCAGAAATGCCTTTTTTGCCATAGCGAGTCTTCTTTTGATGTCCTCCTTGCTCCGTCCGTCATTGGTTATTTTACTGCCTAGGTAGCAGAATTCCTTAACTTCATTGACTTCGTGACCATCAATCCTGATGTTAAGTTTCTCGCTGTTCTCATTTCTACTACTTCTCATTACCCTCGTCTTTCTCCGATTTACTCTCAAACCATACTGTGTACTCATTAGACTGTTCATTCCGTTCAGCAGATCATTTAATTCTTCTTCACTTTCACTCAGAATAGCAATGTCATCAGCGAATCGCATCATTGATATCCTTTCACCTTGTATTTTAATTCCACTCCTGAACCTTTCTTTTATTTCCATCATTGCTTCCACGATGTACAGATTGAAGAGTAGGGGTGAAAGGCTACAGCCATGTCTTACACCCATCTTAATACGAGCACCTCGTTCTTGATCGTCCACTCTTATTATTCCGTCTTGGTTGTTGTACATATTGTATATGACCCGTCTCTCCCTATAGCTTACCCCCTACTTTTTTCAGAATCTCGAAGAGCTTGCACCATTTTACATTGTCGAACCCTTTTTCCAGGTCGACAAATCCTATGAAAGTGTCTTGATTTTTCCTTAGCCTTGCTTCCATTATTAGCCGTAACGTCAGAATTGGCTCTCTCGTCCCTCTACTTTTCCTAAAGCCAATCTGATCGTCACCTAGCGCATTCTCAATTTTCTTTTCCATTCTTCTGTATATTATTCTTGTAAGCAGCTTCGGTGCATGAGCTGTTAAGCTGATTGTGCGATAATTCTCGCACTTAGCAGCTCTTGCCGTCTTCGGAATTGTGTGGATGATGCTTTTCCGAAAGTCAGATGGTATATCGCCAGACTCATATATTCTACACACCAACGTGAATAGTCGTTTTGTTGCCACTTCCCCCAATGATTTTAGAAATTCTGATGGAATATTATCTATCCCATCTGCCTTATTTGACCGTAAGTCCGCCAAAGCTCTTTTAAATTCCGATTCTAATACTGGATCCCCTATCTCTTCTAAATCGACTCCTGTTTCTTCTTCTATCACATCAGACAAATCTTCACCCTCATAGAGGCTTTCAATGTATGCTTTCCACCTATCTGCTCTCTCCTCTGCATTTAACAGTGGAATTCCCGTTGCACTCTTAATGTTACTACCGTTGCTTTTAATGTCACCAAAGGTTGTTTTGACTTTCCTGTATGCTGAGTCTGTCCTTCCGACAATCACATCTTTTTCGATGTCTTCACATTTTTCCTGCAGCCATTTCGTCTTAGCTTCCCTGCACTTCCTATTTATTTCATTCCTCAGCGACTTGTATTTCTGTATTCCTGATTTTCCCGGAACATGTTTGTACTTCCTCCTTTCATCAATCAACTGAAGTATTTCTTCTGTTATCCATGGTTTCTTCGCAGCTACCTTCTTTGTACCTATGTTTTCCTTCCCAACTTCTGTGATGGCCCTTTTTAGAGATGTCCATTCCTCTTCAACTGTACTGCCTACTGCGCTATTCCTTATTGCTGTATCTATAGCGTTAGAGAACTTTTTTACGTATCTCGTCATTCCTTAGTACTTCCGTATCCCACTTCTTTGCGTATTGATTCTTCCTGACTAATTTCTTGAACTTCAGCCTACTCTTCATCACTACTATATTGTGATCTGAGTCTATATCTGCTCCTGGGTACGCCTTACAATCCTGTATCTGATTTCGGAATCTCTGTCTGACCATGATGTAATCTAACTGCAATCTTCCCGTATCTCCCGGCCTTTTCCAAGATTACCAAAAAAAAAAAAAAAAAAAAAAAAAAAACCTAAAAAACCTCCCCCTTGGCAGTCCCCTCCTGTGGGTACGCGTTACGTGTCTTTAATGCAGTGGTATCCATTGCCTTCTGCATCCTCATGTCGTTGGTCATTGCTGATTCTTCCGCCTTTAGGGGCAATTTCCCACCCCTAGGACAAGAGAGTGCCCTGAACCTCTATGCCCTCCTCCGCCCTCTTTGACAAGGCCGTTGGCAGAAAGAGGCTGACTTCTTATGCCGGAAGTCTTCGGCCGCCAATGCTGAATATTTTTCAAAATTTAGGCAGTGGCGGGGATCGAACCCGGGACCGAAGACATTTTGATTATGAATCGAAGACGCTACCCCTAGACCACGGGCATATACAAAAAAAAAAAAAAAAAAGGAGAATCGGAGAGATCACACCATTCAATTCCGAAAGAAACTGATTTACGTGTCGTATAGTACAAGGACTATGCGTTCTGCTTAATACACCATAGCACTATTATGAGCTGGAAAAACATTCACTGGAACATCATTACGACATCAGCCACATCGACGATAAGATGTGTTGAATCCTGCCCAGTCGTCGAATATGGAGCGTCTAGGAAAACTGCTTTATCGGATCGCTAGACAACAATTCAAACAACCCGTGCTAATGGGTTTTATTGCAAAAGGAAAAAAAAATACAATACTTAACTTTATATTTAAGGGATGTGTCGCAAGTAAAGGACGACAGATAAAATAAACAGGCTTCTTCATAATCACAATTCTAATACAAGCGAAGAAATGAGCTTTGACTCTTCTATTCAAGTCGCTAGTCGTGAAGGTTTTGAAGAACTGGGCTACAGCCAGTCGACGCGGTGCTTATGTTCTCTTCACATAGAGACCGCTGCAGTCGCCTTGTCGTCCTAGGGAGGGGTCGGTCAGGGTACCAATTCTTCACGGGTCTCTCTGCTCTCTAGTTTCCGACTGTTGAGGTGGCGCTTGACTTTACTACGTAACACGATGCACGTGTCTTCTAACGAACGACATTGAATTCTGAAGGAACTTGAGTCAGCCATTGAGGGAAAAACTTTAAGGATAAATAAAGCACTTACAAAATCTTTTATGGTCGACATTACGAATTATTTGAATTCATTTAGCCTTTTAATGCAAGAGGAAAATCATTTGCTAACAAATATTGCGGACAAGGTTGATGCTGTCAACCAAAATTTAGTCCTATGAAAAATATACGACTTGGAACACTTCCTGGAACTGAAGGCAGTCATTTGTGGACCACACATGGCTGAGAGCCTATGTAATTTGAAGAAAAACTACTACAATAGCTTTGTAGGGGTAAATGTCAGGACCAGTGAGGTACCTGTAAAGTCGTACACAGATTATGCCGAAGAACCTCCTGCGCTTCTAGCAGTAATTTCTTGTAGATCGCTGGAGTAACGAAGGGTACCTAGCGACTGGAAAAAGGCGCAGGTCATTCCCATTTTCAAGAAAGGTCGTAGGGCAGATACACATAATTATAGGCGTACATCGTTGAAGTACATCTGTTGTAGAATTATGGAACTTGTTTCACACTCATGTATTATGAGGGTTTTTTGGAGAACGAAAGTTCTCCACTATAAAAATTAACATGGATTCCGCAAACAGAGATCTTGCGAAACTCAGCTTGCTCTGTACCCCTATGAGATCAGCAGCGCTGTAGACATCGGATGTCGGTTGCTTGACTTCAGGAAGGCGTTTATCACTGCCTCGCAGTGTCGATTAGTGAAAAAAAAGAGTGGCTTATCGAGTATCGGACTAGACTTCATTGTAAGATGGAAGTTGGTGGTGCAAAACCGAGAGATCATCATCATCATCACCATCATTTAAGACTGATTATGCCTTTCAGCGTTCAGTCTGGAGCATAGTCCCCCTCATAAAATTCCTCCATGGTCCCCTGTTCAGTGCTAACATTGGTGCCTCTTCTGATGTTAAGCCTATTACTTCAAAATCATTCTTAACCGAATCCAGGTACCTTCTCCTGACTGCTACATCTATAGAGTTCATTCCCAGTTTTTCTTTGTTTTCCTCATTGTGCACACCCTCCTGCCATTGCTCCCATCTACTAGTACCTGCAAACATCCTAGCTACTTTCATATCTGTAACCTCAACCTTATGGATAAGGTAACCTGAATCCACCCAGCTTTCGCTCCCATACAACAAAGTTGGTCGAAAGATTGAACGGTGCACAGATAACTTAGTCTTGGTACTGACTGCCTTCTTCCAGAAGAGAGTGGATAGTAGATGAGCGCTCACTACGTTAGCTTTGCTACACCTCGCTTTCAGTTCCTTCACTGTGTTGCCATCCTGTGAGAATATGCATCCTAAGTACTTGAAACTGTCCACCTGCTGTAACTTTGTTCCTCCTATTTGGCACTCAATCCGTTTATATCTCTTTCTCACTGACATTACTTTTGTTTTGGAGACGCTAATCTTCATACCATAGTCCTTACATTTCTGATCTAGCTCTGAAATATTACTTTGCAAACTTTCAATAGAATCTGCCATCACAACTAAGACATCCGCATATGCGAGACTGCTTATTTTGTGTTCACATATTTTAATCTCACCCACCCAGTCTATTGTTTTCAGCATATGATCCATAAATAATATGAACAACAGTGGAGACAGGTTGCAGCCTTGTCTTACCCCTGAAACTACTCTGAACCATGGACTCAATTTACCGTCAACTCTAACTGCTGCCTGACTATCTATGTAAAGACCTTTAATTGCTTGCAAAAGTTTGCCTCATATTCCATAATCACGTAAAACAGATAATAACATCCTCCTAGGAACCCGGTCATGTGCCTTTTCTAGATCTACAAAACATAGATACAATTCCCTATTCCACTCGTAACACTTCTCCATTGTTTGCCGTAGGCTAAAGATCTGGTCCTGACAACCTCTAAGAGGCCTAAGCCCACACTGATATTCATCCAATTTGTTCTCAACTAATACTCGCACTTTCCTTTCAACAATACCTGAGAAGATTTTACCCACAACGCTGTTCAAAGAGATACCTCTGTAGTTGTTACCATCTTTTCTGTTTCCATGTTTAAAGATTGGTGTGATTATTGCTTTCGTCCAGTCTGATGGAACCTGTCCCGACTACCACACCATTTCAATTATCCTGTGTAACCATTTAAGACCTGACATTCCACTGTATTTGATGAGTTCCGACTTAATTTCATCCACCCCATCCGCTTTATTGCACTGAAATCTATTGACCATTTTCTCCACTTCCTCCAATGTGATCCTATTTCCGTCATCATTCCTGTACCACTGTACATCGAAATCTGAAACATTACTGATCGTATTTTCACCTACATTGAGCAACTATTCAAAATATTCCCTCCATCTGCCCAAGGCATCCACAGGATTCACCAGCAGTTTTCCTGACCTGTCCAAAATACTTGTCATTTCCTTCTTACCTCCCTTTCGAAGACTGCTAATAACACTCCCGAATGGTTTTCCAGCAGCTTGACCCAAGGTCTCCAACCTGTTTCCAAAGTCTTCCCAATATTTCTTCTTTGATGCTGTAATTATCTGTTTGGCTTTGTTTCTCTCGACAACATAACTTTCTCTGTCTACCTGAGTTCTAGTACGTAGCCATTTTTGATATGCCTTCTCTTTCCTTTTACAGGCTGCCTTGACTGTGTCATTCCACCAAGGTGTTTGCTTCATCCTACCTTTACACACTACTGTTCCAAGACATTCTTTTGCCACTTCTAGTACTGTGTCCCTGTACCTTGTCCATTCCTTTTCCAGTGACTGCAATTGACTACATTCAACTAACTGGTACCTTTCTGAGATCGCTGTTATGTAGTCCGCAGCTCGTGGCCGCGCGGTAGCGTTCTCGCTTCCCGCGCCCGCGTTCCCGGTTTCGATTCCCGGCGGGGTCAGGGATTTTCTCTGCCTCGTGATGACTGGGTGTTGTGTGATGTCCTTAGGTTAGTTACGTTTAAGTAGTTCTAAGTTCTAGGGGACTGATGACCAGAGATGTTAAGTCCCATAGTGCTCAGAGCCATTTGAACCATTTGAACCACTGTTATGTACTTGTGTCTGATTTCCTTATCCTGAAGTTTCTCCAGTCTTATCCTCCTACATATGGACCTGACCTCCTGCACTTTCGGCCTCACAATACAAATTTCACTGGAGATTAAATATTGATCGGTTTTTTCAAAGAATCCCCTGAATACACGTGTGTCCCTCACAGCCTTCCTGAATTCCTGATCTGTTATTATATAGTCAATGACAGATCTGGTTCCCCCGCCTTCCCAAGTATACCGGTGAATGTTCTTATGTTTAAAAAAGGAGTTTGTGATTACTAAGCCCATACTGGCACAGAAATCCAAGAGTAGTTTCCCGTACCTGTTGGCCTCCATATCCTCTCCAAATTTACCCATAACCTTTTCATACCCTTCTGTTCGATTTCCAATCCTGGCATTAAAATCACCCATGAGCAGAACACTGTTCTTGTCCTTTACTCTAACAACTACATCACTGAGTGCGTCATAAAAACTATCCATCATATCTTGATCTGTCCCTTCACAATGCGAATATACTGCCACAATCCTAATTTTCTTGCTAGACACTGTCAAATCTATCCACATCAGTCGTTCGTTTACATACCTTATTGCAACTACGCTGGGTTCCATTTCTTTCCTGATGAAAAGCCCTACGCCCCATTGTGCTATTCCTGCTTTGACTCATGACAGGTAGACCTTGTATTCTCCCACTTCCTCTTCCTTCTCACCCCTTACCCGAATGTCACTAACAGCTAAAACGTCCAACCCCATCTTACTTGCAGCCTTGTCAATTAGAGGTGGGACTCCGTCACCTCCAAAGGTCCGAGGCATTTAGCTCTGATTGTTGCCAGCAACAAATTTATAGTACCAGGGAAGCAGGTTGCTAGCCTTACTTGCCCCGGGTCCCATTGAGTTTTACCCCTAACGGTTGAGGGACTAACCGGTGGATTTGGTAGTCTTAGCCGTCTGAGCACAAAGGTGGCCACGACTCGGAATATGTCAAAGATGCCCAGCCTTATTCCAAAGTAACTGGTGTCCCGACTGTCAGGACCACTTACTTGGCCACTCATACGTTGCCAGGAACCCACACCATGAACCCATGAACCCACACCATGAACCGAGAGATTTAAAGGTAATTTCGGGTGTGTAATAGGACCATTAGAATGCGTCAGAAGCTCGTCAAGGCTTTCCGCACATGTGGCGACTGTCTGTAATAAGGCTGCATTGCCAGAAGACTGTGATGATTTGCAGGAGAACGTGCCGAGGATTGATGGATGGTGCGGGGACTGGCAGTTGACCCTGAACATACATGAAAGTAACGCATAGGGCGTACAGAGGTAAAGAAATACACTACTGTACAACTACGCTATTGACGACAAATTCCTGTGCGGCTGATCCCGGCGAAGGCTCGAGTCCTCCCTTGGGCATGGGTGTGTGTGTTTATCCTTAGGATAATGTAGGTTAAGTAGTGTGTAAGCTTAGGGACTGATGACCATAGCAGTTAAGTCCCATAAGATTTCACACACGCACGAAAAATTCCAGGAAACATCAAACATCGTAAAATATCTAGGATCATCTATCAGCGCGACGTTGACTGGAAAGGCCACATAAAACAAATAGCAGGAAAAGCAGATGCCAGACTGAGATGCTTAAGAAGATTCTTAAGGAAATGTCATTCATCCATTAAATACGTGGACTTGTCCGACCGTTTCTTGAGTATTGTTTACCAATCTGGGACCCTTACCAGGCTGTAATGATAAAAGAGATAGAGATGATCCAACAAAGAGCGGCGCTTTTCGTCATGGAATCGTTTAGTCGGTACGAGAGCACTACAGAGATGCTCAACAAATTCCAATGGCAGACGCTAGAAGAGAGGCGTTGTGCATCAAGGAGAGAATTACTATAGAAATTTCTGGAGAATAGTTTCTAGGAAGAGTGAGACAACATATTACTCCCTCGCAAGTATGTCTCGGGAAGTGACAATAACGTTAAAATTCGAGAAATTTGATCTAATGCGTAGGCTTAACAACATTCACTCTTCCCCACGCCGTTTGCGATGAAACAGGTAGGGTACATCAGCTAGTGGTACAATAATTACTCTCCAGCACACACAGTCAGATGGCTTGATGTCTGCTCATGTAGATGTAGTCGACTTATTTCGATTTATTTGTCAGAAAGTTCTCGATTTTGGCTACTATTGTACATCGTCATTACCTCCAACTTGAGGTGACAAACGAACGGGATAGCATGTCGCTCAGTAACTTGATTACCCCATCCAGGAATTTACAAGACTCTTATAGAATACTACCTCAAGACCTATATCCTCGACTGCAAACACACTCCTTAAAGTTATTTCAATATTTGGTTCAACATATGTGTGAAACTGACTTCTATCTGTTATGAAACTGAGGAAGTCCTACCGCTGATCTGTTTGGCACACTCGACACTCGGTAGCGACAGGTGGCACATCAGAACCATCCGACGGCCGTGTCATACTCAACTGAGGATGCGGATAGTAGGTGCGTGCGCTCAGCACACCGCTCTCTCGGTCGTTATGATGGTTTTATTTGACCAGAGCCGCTACTATTCCGTCGAGTAGCTCCTCATTTGGCGTCACGAGGCTGAGTGCACATCGAAAAATGGAAACAGCGCATTGCGGCCCGGATGGTCACCCATCCAAGTGCTTAACTTTGGTGATCTAATGGGAACCGGAGCATCCACTGGGGCAAGGCCGTTGCCATTCAGATAGTAGAGTGAGACGAAAATTCAAAAGTCATAGAGGACTGGAATGTGGTAGTAGGAAGGAAAGAGAAGGAAAAGTAACAGGTGAATGTGGACTGGGGATGAGGAATGAAAGATGAAGTCACCTGGTAGTATTTTCCACATCGCTAATACTTGGTTCAAGAATAATGAAAGAAGGCTGTGTACGTGGAAGAGACCTAGACACAATAGAAGGTTTCGGATTGATTATATAATGCTAAGACAGAGATTTAGAAACAAGGTATTAAATGTTAGAACACTTCCAGGGGCAAATGTGGGCTCTGAGCACAATCTATTGGTTATGAAGAAACTGCTCCCCCTCCACACACACCCCCCCCCCCCCGCACCCCGTCACAATGTAGGAATTTATGGAGTCAAACGTCTCCAAAATGAGATGGACAGGAAGTGCAAAATGGCTAAGCGGGAATGTCAAGAGGACCAACGTAAGGATGTAGAATCATATTTCACTAGCGTAAGATGGATGCCGCCTACAGGAATTTTAAAGAGACCTTTGGAGAAAAGAGAACCACATCTATGAATACCAACATAGGCAAAGAATGGAAAGCAGAAAGATGGATGGAGTCTGTACAAGGGTGATGTACTTGACGGCAATATTATGGGAATGGATGTAGATGAAGATGAGATGAGAGATATAACACTGCTTGAAGAATTTGACAGAGCACTGAGAGAGCTAAGTCCAAGCAAGACCCCGGGAGTAGACAACATTCCTTTACAACTACTGATATCTTTGGGAGAACCAGCCATGATGAAACTCTTCCATCTGATGAGCAAAATGTACGAGATAGGCTAAATTCCCTCAGACTTCAAGAAGAATATAACAATTCCAATTCTAAAGAAAGCAGTTTAACAAGTCACGGTTGAAAAATACTAACACCAATTGCTTACAGACGAATGGAAAAACTGGTAGAAGACGACCTCGGGGAAGATCTGTTTGGATTCTGTAGGAATGTAGCAACACGCTAGGCAATACTGACCCTACGACTTACCTTAGAAGATAGGTTAAGGAAAGGCAAAAGTACGTTTATAACTTTTGTAGACTTAGAGAAAGTTTTTGAAAATGTTGATTGGAACACACTCTTTCAAATTCTAAAGGTGGTAGTGATAAAATACAGGGAGCGAAAAGCTACTGATAATTTGTACAGAAACCAGATGGCGGTTATATGAGTCGAGGGGCACGAAAGGGAAACAGTGGTTGAGAATGGAGTGAGATAGGGCTGTAGCCTATCCCCGATATTATTCAATCTGTATGTTGAGTAAAAAAAAAAAAAAAAAAAAAAATAGAAGATAAATTTGGAATAGGAATTAAAATCCAGGAAGAAAAAATAAAAACCATGAGGTTTACCGACGACGCTGTAATTCTGTCAGAGACAGCAAAGGACTCGGAAGAACACTTGGGCGGAATGGACAGTGTCTTAAAAAGAGGATATAAGATGAACATCAACAAAAGCAAAATGCGGACAAAGGAATGCAGTCGAATTAAATCAGGTGATGATGAGGAAATTACATTAGTAAGCGAGACACGTAAAGTAGTAGATGAGTTTTGCTGTTTGGGTAACAAAATAACTGATAATGGTCGAAGTAGAAATGATACAAATGTAGACAGGCGATGGCTAGGAAAGAGTTTCTGAAGAAGAGAACTTTATTAACATCGAGTATAGGTTCAAATATCAGGAAATCTGTTCTGAACGTATTTGAATGGAGGGAATCCATGTACGGATGTGAAACATGCAGCATAAACGGTTTAGACAAGAAGAGGATAAATCTTTTGAAATGCGGCTCTACAAAATAATGGTGAAAATTAGATGGGTAGATCACGTAGCTAATGAGGAGGCACTAAACAGAATTGGGGAGAAGAGAAATTTGTGGCACAACTTGACTAGAAGATTGGAGCAGTTGGTAGGACATGTGCTGAGGCATCAAGGGGTCACCAATTTAGTGATGGAGGGAAGCGTGGAGGGTAGAAATCATAGAGGGAGGCCAAGAGATGGATACACTAAGCAGATTCAGAAGAATTTCGGTTGCAGTAGTTACACGGAGATGAAGAGGATTTCACAGGGTACAGTAGCATGGAGAGCTGCGTCAAACCGGTCTTTGGACTGAAGACCACAACAACGGGAATGGTACAATCGTTAACAGCAGAATATTTACAACTGTCAAAACATTAACTGCTAATACAAAATTTACATAATAATACAATCACAGTCATAGAACACTAAAAGGAAATATTTCCAGGTACATACGAATACTAAACGTTTGCAAATTCACACGAAAATACCAAAGGAGATTCAGCAGTCAGTTACGTATGTAAAGCGTTTTCTGACAGTCTTACACTTCTTAGCATTTCGGTTCTAGCCATGTTAAATGCTTCTACATAACTGGTTAGTCTGCCGTATGTCTCATATCTTTACGGATATTGTTTTAAGAAGAACTGAAGAAAATCTCACAATTATGCTACGGCTGCGGTCAAACACATTTGGAGTGAAACTAATAAGTAAATCTAACCTTAATGGAACCGTAATATCGGCTGTTTCTATTTTTATAAAAGCAGTATTATATTAGCTACAGTGAGTTACAAACACTATCTGCTCAAACGTATGCTGACACATTTTAGTGGACTTTAATATGAGATGTGACCATCCTTCGCCTTTATGGCTACTTGAAATCTCCTTGGGGTACTTTCCGTTAGGTGTCTGTGAAGAAATGTCAGCCCATTCTGTCGTAAGAGCCAAAAACGTAGAGGACTGGACGTTGGGTGTCGAGCGAAGTCAACATTCTAACACATCCCAAAGGTGTTCCTCTGGGTTCAGGTAGGAACGCGGAGCAGGCCAGTTAGTTTCAAAATGTTATTGTCCAAAAATCATTGCTGCTTTATGACAGCGTACAGGTAATATAAGCAACCGACCTCTCAAACTGTTCCCGTACTGTACTATATTGTAAAATGTGTTTTGCATTTCACATTTTCTTAAGCGCATATATCCTAAGGCCGGTAGAAACCCACGTATTCTAACATCACACATCCTCCGTACTTCAAGATCTTTCGTAGCGTCCCATGTCCAATTGTTTTGAATCGCTCTCTTGTTCGGTTTTTTAGGTTCAAATGGTTCAAATGGCTCTTAGCACCATGGGACTTAACTTCTGAGGTCATCAGTCCCCTAGAACTTAAAACTACTTAAACCTAACTAACCTAAGGACATCACACACATCCATTCCAGAGGCAGGATTCAAACCTGCGACCGCAGCGGTCGCGCAGTTCCAGACTGTAGCGCCTAGAACCGCTCTGCCACACCGGCCGGCGGTTATTTAGGAAACCATACGAAGAACACGTTTGATGGCACCGTCTCCGGCGGGCCATTTGAATTTGTACTCGCAGGGGCCTGATTGGCTAACTTCAATGCTGACTATCTCGGAAACAATGCAAAGTATCGATTATTTTTTTCAAAAATTATTTCTCAGCAGTCTACCCTGTGACACCCTTACAAACTGCTCAGACTGGATCTGACAACCCTGTATGGGCGTGGCCAGATACTTTTTTATCAGTTGATGCTCCTGCTTGTTATAACCGTGGAAAACTAGAAAATAAAGACCTACACCTTTTAAACACACTTTCTCTACATGTATCATATTTATCTGCATATATGAGTGTTGTTCAATGACTTTCCCTCAAATTTTCTGTTGAAATTCCGTGAAATGATGCATAGAAACTCTACAGCATCATTTTCTATTGAAGAAGATTTCTAGTAATATGTTTCATTTTGTATAATGTTTCCTCGCCTACAAATTTTCCATTTTATTTATATTCCCTACTCATAATATCAAGCGACTGATGCATGAAAAATTAGTCACATGCTGTTTCGGAATAGTCCTCTTTTGAATGATTTTACTCGGTGTCCTTAATGTAAAGTTCTACGAGTTGCTTAATGAAATATTTAACCGTGTTATTAAGCAGCAAATTTAAATCTCTGCAATTTTACACAATTTGGGCAATAAATCGGTATAATTTATTAAATACTAATTTCATAAGTATTTGTGACTTTAATGGGCAACGAATTCAGATAATTCCCTTTAGCGAACCTGCTTCTGTCCAGATAAATAATCAATGAAACAAATTATATGTAATCTACTTAACTACCGATCTCCGCTACTAATATTCATAAAAGAAATACAAATTGGGGACATGATTATCTGAAGCTATATTTACGTCATAAACGTTACTGATCAGAAAATGTGTTAATATGTTGGCTTTTTTATTTACGTCCAATGCCAGTCAACCTGAAGGCGAGACTGTGTTTATGGAAGCGTATTTAATTCTCTTAATGGGTCCATCAGTGATATTTACAGCATCACTAGAGATGCTCAATAAGACTGTTTCGACCACTTTCGAAACAAGTATGCCAGTGGTTCTTCTGACTGTATGAGTATGAAAGATTTAGAGACCAAGAAAATACAATTACTTTTCTGATAGCATAACACAAGTGAAAAATTTTAAGCTACGGTTTACTGGTCTCCTATTGTACTATCATATAATTATCACTGTTGCTGAACAGACAGTATTTTCTTTGGTTTTCAGTAGTCAAAGAGAAGGTGCAAATTTTCTAGGCTACAACAGAACAATAGAATTAATAATATTGCCAAATGGAGGACGGTGAGAAACTACACAGAACAATGACTAGATACAATTGTTACTAGAGTAATTTGAAGGAAAATACAAAGGTGGCATGTGCCACTGGAAGCACATAATATAAAACACAACAACTTAATATGACATAGTTACATATACAGCACTTATTGTATACAGAAATATCACGGTTTAATATCACTATTATCTTTCACATTAATCATGTATTTATTTATATGCCTGAAACTTTGTTTGTATCATGTTTGATATTCTGCTATGAAGTTATGTTATATCGTTTAATGATAAGAAAGTTTTCAAATTTGTTAGAGTTTGTTTCCCTGTACCACCTCTTTCCATAGTAATGTAGTGATTCTGCGCTGCCTTCCGGACAACCAAAGAAAGTACAGTTGATGTCCTCTTTCTACCGCACTGATTTCCAAGTTATGTCCTGATGAATAGGAAATCGTAAATTGGTAGTTTGTCCATTCTATAAATCAGGTGACAGCGCTTGCTTAGCCTTTCCTTGCCTTTAATTCCAACGTTGTGCTTAAAGAAGAACACGATACCATGCTATATTCTGGTTTGAAAGGCATTGTGCTTCTTCTAAGGCGCAGTATGCAATATTTAATGTGGTCCTTTAAAGGAAATGGTGTTCAACTTCACTCTTAAAATACTACAGTCATGTCTCTTTGCGTAATTGTGTCCTCTCCAGAACTACTAAAACCTCAGCTGTAACAACGGGTGCTGTTTCAGGGAGTTGAATCCGTCTCCCCTTCCAATCACACTGTCGAAAATGTATTACTTACACCATCCAGGTTCTGCGGCCCATCAAATTTAGCAAAATACCAAAACACAAACTGTATAAATTCTCACCTAGAATCTTTTCACTGATTTATCTATAATGAATCAAGTATGTGTACGAACATTTAATTCAGCAATACTAAATACCTATCGAAACATCACAGATTTTGGTAAAAGTGCCCTCCTGCGTATGAACACCTGTTAGAGGAAGTGAAAGGCATGCAACCACCAATAAAACTGTTGCTAATGAAACGCCATCATTTTGTCTTCGGTCTACTTCTCATGGTTGCTAACTCGTTGCCCCAGTTATTAATTTAATATTTTTAAAACATAAACAACGTTTCTGTAGCAATGCATTGCGTGAGCTAAACACAATTACCATTTTCAAGTATTTATCGATGTTATAGTTCTGTTATTTTGATCCGATGTGGATATGAAACGCCATCGTAAGTCCCTGAATACAATTTCCGCTGTTTGCAGCTATAGGCTGTATCTTCATGCGATTGGTTGTTTTGGGGAAGGAGACCAGACAGCGAGGTCATCGGTCTCATCGAATTAGGGAAGGACGGGGAAGGAAGTCGGCCGTGCCCTTTGAAAGGAACCATCCCGGCATCTGCCTAGAGCGATTTAGGGAAATCACAGAAAACCTAAATCAGGATGACCAGACGCGGGATTGAACCGTCGTCCTTCCGAATGCGAGTACAGTGTCTAACCACTGCGCCACCCCGCTCGGTCTTCATGCGATATAGCTCTAGCCCTGAGTATTGAAAAATACACCGTTTGACGGAATCTAGTACAAAAGGCAACTTCAAGAACAATTTGCACGCATACATGTTTCAAACGTACTGAGTATGGTATATTTCAACTGGAATGTGTCTTCTCGTAATGGGGGTAATGTTCAGACCCAATAGATTTGCATTCTGAAGGATTTAAGTTAAGACCAGCGACATTGTTATCTATCACAATACAAAATGAGCACTTATTGAATGAGGGAAAGAGATTAGTATTTATTTATTGCCCTTCGGTTGTACCTATACAGTCAGTCTAACCTACAAATTCTTAATAAGTTGAAGCTAACTACAATTTCTTAGCCAGTAACACAGAAGTACAAACATACAGCGTCACCGACAGTTAAAGCAAAATAACACAACTAGAATTCAAATAGGCACACACGTGCACGCACTCTCTCTCTCTCTCTCTCTCTCTCTCTCTCTCTCTCTCACACACACACACACACACACACACACACACACACACACACACACACACACATAAAGTATCTTAGCAGCTACAATTTAGTTCCAACGTTTAAAACAAAATCCAGTAGCAATTTATAAATATCTGTTAGCAGCCACAGTATGTCTTCGGAGCAGTGGGCAGCTGAAGAAGATGTGATTAATGTCCTGTAGCTCCCCACACTCGCAATACTGTGTTGGTGAGATGTGGAGTCTATAAAGGTGTTGTCTGTGACAGCCGTGGTTGAATTTCAATGTGGCAATGAGTACCACAGACTGTCTCATTACCTACCCAGGTAAGTTTCATTCCAGAGCCCCCTTTGCAGCATAACATTGGGCCTCCGTTACATGTGGGTGGATTCGTTTTTTACCGGCTGCCCTTCAGTTGATCTTGTTCCATTCGTTTATGGGCATGTCTCTAACTACTGCAATCAGATCACCCATTGGGATGAAGTGCTCTTGTACGTCAATCATCATTACCCCCTTAGCCATCTGTTGAGCTATCTCACTGTCAACAATCACTGTCAACAAACCCAGCATGGCCATCGTTTCTTACAATCTATACCTCCGTACCGGTATTGTGCAACTCTGATACACCACCAACTACTTGTTATAGTCAATAACAACTACCTTTGCCCATAGCAATTGAGGACAGCACTCGCACCACGGAGTCCGTAGATGCAGGGATAAGAGTAATTGCGACGGCCATGGCTTTCTTAGAGCCCGTTCAATGGCTTTCAGTTCGGCTGTGCAAATTGAGCGCGTTTCTGGTAGGCGAAATGGGTCACTTTCCTTATTTGTAAAGTCTACATAAGCAAAGCCGACAGTGACCTTGTAAAAGGGCGTGATATGAATTTTATATGTTAAAACTTTGAAAAGTAGTTGTTAACATTCTACTTCCCAATTCTTCATGTCTACTGTTTATTTCTCATCATAAACACTTTGGCGCCGGACACATTTTTCCCAACGAGAGACCAGTCTGTTGATACCGTCGCCGTAGAATGTTTGACTTCGTTGACGAAGTCGTAACCTCACCTCCGCTAGCACCCGCTCGTCAATATTAAAGTGAAGTCCTCGAAGATCTTATGTCAGTTTTGGAAACAGATGCAAATCAGATGAGGAGAAATCGGGACTGGATGGAAAATCATCGATCACCGTAAACCCATGTCGTCGGGTTATTGTAGTTGTGGCAGCCATCGTGCGTGGTCTGGCATTGTCATTCTGTAGGAGAGATGATGATGATATTTGTTTTGTGGCGCGCTCATCTGCGCGGTTATCAGCGTCCATCAAATTCCCAAGCATTACACAGTCCAGTCTCGCCACTTTGATGAATCATGATGAGGACAACACAAACATCCAGTCTCCGGGAGGAGAAAATACCCGACCAGGCCGGGGAACGAACCCGGGACCCTGTTATCCAGAGGAAGCAACACTAGCCATACACGACGAGCTGCGGACATTGAAGGAGAGAGTGCTCCATGTGTGGACGATCTCTTCGTATTAGAAACGATTACAGCACACTACTCACCATACACCGCGATAGTTACTTTGCTCAACCCCATGCTACACTATACAGTTCGGAGTTCTAGAGCGACGGAGGGCAGCTAGTATGTAGACATAGCGAATGAAGGTGTAGAATGTTAATAACGTTTGTTGTTTTTAAAAAGCTTGAAGAGTTTTTAAATGAAAATTCTGAAGCATTATTTTTTAGCACGCCCACTGAATTCACAGCCGTTGCCTACACACACGTGGCACTGGCCACTGTTGAAGAACTCTTTCTAAACAAATGTTACTGATAACTGCGCTCACAGAGTAGTCCGGATTAATGCATACATTTTATACCCGTTTGATATGTTCGTACTATTGCTCAAAGTAGGGTAGCAGTCGCCATCTCTGAATGATTTTCTGTTAGTTGCTGTAAATTCCTCCACAAGTAGCGGTGTTGAGTTATGGACCTTGTAAGGGTTGGTGTATCGTCGCGCCCTATAAGGTCGCAAATTTTGTTTATAAGCACTTATTCCAAGCGCTTGAATGTGTTGTGAGTATATTTTCTGCTGAAGTACTGTCTACGTGCTGATAAGGATACTATTACTATTTCAACTAATAGTGCGACCGTCGGGTAGGATCCAAGAGCTCCTATGCATACTCTCAATGATTTGTACTGATATCTGGCGGTTGTCTGTAGCAACTGGCTGGAGCCCACGCCGTATAGCATGCAGGCGCAATATAGGCGAGGATGCAGAAGCGCGTGACGCAAGTGTACAGCTATTATAGGATTTATGCCCCATGTGTTTCTCACCGTAACACGAAGTGTATTCAGAGCGTTTTCGCACGTAGTTTTGACATGGGCTGCACGCAGGGACCATCTGTATGACGTCCTAGATATCTGGCACATAGCTTAAAGAGAACCGGAAACTCATCCAGTCCTATTGTTTCAATTAACGGAAAGAGATTTGTTCCAATTGAATCACAACAAAGTGGACATTGTTTTCACGCTACGGAATATAGTTTTTCTGTACCGGCTTTTTGAAGAATTTATTTCCTTATGTCTGTTTTACATCTTGTTATTTAGAGCCCCTTGACTTTTATCCAGTAGACGCAGCTGTAACCACATAACTGTTAAAAATGTTTTCGATGATATATGCTTCTTATTACATTCAAACTTTAATGTCAGCAATAATAAACGAACAGTGGTCCACCATTGACTGAAATGTTAAAAGCGTTGAATTAAATTTACGGATCTCCGGATTTAGCTGAAACGCTCTCCATCCATAAAAATACGATTATAAATTCAGGTTGATAAATTGCATTTATTCAAGCGGCTGTTACCAACTGACGACTGAATTTCTGTCACATGTACTCATTAAATATTTACCTCCAATTTAAAAAATAATTTCCTCTGTAATACCCATACATTTTATTGACAGAACGCCAGATTGGAACTAGGAAGCGGAAAATTTGTGTACAGCTCACACAAAGTCTCACCGCAGATCACGATATGTCGTAATAAGTAAAAAATACAAACCGATAAAAGACATAATGCTAATTGAATTAAATACCGACGGACGGACAGGAATTAAGTTTCCCCCGGTATGGGTGCGCTAACATAACTACCGCAACACCTGTCGAAGAAATAGAAAGAAGACAGGAAAATTATAAACTGATGAAGCTCTACTGAATTTAAATACTGGGTCATCATGTGAAATAAAGTAGGGGAAACGACAATCAAATTTGTTACGATCTCATGGGCAACTGATGGAAATAAACGTATAAATAATAAAGTGTACAATGATTGACAAATCTCTCATTCTGCCCATAAGACATGTGTAAATTTCATATAGACATATGTTACTGAATAGTGAAAAAAATAAAGATACACAACTTCATAGTTACCCACCAAATCCAATTACAGATTGGACGGAAACCGTAGTTACAGTTATTTATTACGAAATTATACAGGTAACATTATTAAATTCACTGGCCTTCCATCTGCATCTGTGGGTGGCCCTATTAACATTCCCCGAGGGTTTCCTTTTTTTTTTAGATTTTTAATACATTCGAACTAATAAACGAATGATTAATAAATTGAATACTAGATGTTGCTGTCAGTAGAACCAAAAGCAGTGCATGACGCCACATAATGTAACAATCCAATGGAAGTATATACACGTACCGCATATCGTAGTAAGTGTTAGTTTCCTTCGAGTATTGTTTGACACTATGTAACGCCACACTTCGATCTTTTTGGGATCACATCGTCAGAATCAAAAGTAAACTCACATGTACATCAAAGAAGTGTGGTAACATACAAGATATTTATAAAGAGGATGACGGAGTCCGCCTTTAATTTCTACGAACATTGTTAACAAGTTGTTAGAAAGTAGAGAGAAAGAGAGACGAAGGCGATTAGAGCTTGCTGCATAGACTGACAGTCGTTCCTGAAC
Organism: Schistocerca piceifrons; assembly: GCF_021461385.2. Taxonomy (NCBI): domain Eukaryota; kingdom Metazoa; phylum Arthropoda; class Insecta; order Orthoptera; family Acrididae; genus Schistocerca; species Schistocerca piceifrons. The sequence goes on along the minus strand of NC_060139.1, from coordinate 786,418,874 downwards.
ATGAAGAAATGTAATTATGTGCTTGAATGAACAATAAGAAGTAAGTAAGGGCTCTGCCATCTTCCTTCCCTATCCTTCCACAGTGCTCCATCTCTAAAGATCTTGTAGTCGTTGGGATGTTAAACCGTGGTCTCCCGCCCACCAATGCTATGTATTCCTCCGATTGACGATCAGTCACAATAGTAAAGGACTGAGAGCACCATGGATGTAGTGACATGTGTGTCTTATCCACCGTGAACAGGAATGATATTTAGAGCTGAAATTCCTTCTCCATTCTCCCGAATTTCTACAAATTTGCGTTCGATGTGACATGTGACTATGCAAGGAGAAGGTAATGTCTAACGAGACCGCATGGTTATTTAAATTCTCACTATCTGTTCACTTTATTCAATTTAGTAAGGACCTGAAACGAAGAATAATATTCAATGTTTGTTCGAACAAGGAACTTACAAGTGTATCCCCTCGTGGACAGCAGCAGAAAATGATATAACGGGAGCAGGATTCGTTATGAACAGGAAGTAGGACAGAGAGTGTGTTACTGCGAACAGTTCTGTGATACGGTTGCTCTTACCAGAATAGACAGCCAACCAAAACCGACAAAGATCGCTCAGTTACACATGCAGACATTGCAAGCTGAAAATGAAGAGATGGAGAAAGTATAGAAGGATATTGAATGGAAAACGTACTACGTACAGGGAGATAAAAATCTAATAATCATGGAGGACAGGAATGTAGTTGTAGGGGAAGGAGCAGAAGAAAATTTTACAGGAGAATATGGGCCTGGGAAAAATAATGAGAGCAGAGAAACACTAATTGAGTTCTGTAATAAATTTCAGCTAGCAAAAGCGAATACTGTGTTCAAGAATCACAAGAGGAGGAGGTATACTTGGAAAAGGCCGGGAGATACGGGAAGATTTCAATTAGGTTACATCATGGTCAGACAGAGATTCCGAAATCAGATGCTGGTTTGTAAGGCGTACCCAGGAGCAGATATAGACTCATATCACAATGTAGTAGAGATGAAGACCAGGATAAAGTTTAAGACATTAGTCAAGAAGAAACAATACGCAAAGAAGTGGGAAACAGAAGGATTAAGGAATGACGGGATACGGTTGATCTTCTCTAATGCTATAGATGCAGCAATAAGGAATATCTCACTACGCAGTAAAGTTGAAGAGGTATAGAAATAACTAAAAAGGGCCATCACAGAAGTTGGAAAGAAAAACATAGGCGCGAAGAAAGTTGCTGCGAAGAATCCATGGCTAAAAGAAGATATACTTCAGTTGATCGATGAAACAAGGAAATAAAAAATGTTCCGGGAAACTCAGGAATACAGAAATACAAGTCGCTAAGGGATGAAATAAATAGGAAGTACAGGGAACGTAAGACTAAATGGATCCATTAAACATGTGAAGAAATCGATAAAGCAATGATTGTTAGAAGGTCAGATTCAGCATACCAAAAGTCAAAACAACCTTTGGCGACATTAAAAGCAAGCGTGGTAACATTAAGTGTGCAACGGGAATTACACTGTTAAATGAACAGAAAAGAGAGTATAGGTGGAAAGAATACAATGAGAGCCTCTATGATGGAGACGTTTTGTCTGATGTGATAGAAGAAGAAACAGGAGTCGATTTAAAAGATAAAGTTGATCCAGTATTAGAATAAGAAGTTAAAAAAGTTTTGGAGGTCTTAAGATTAAATAAGACAGAAAGGATAGATAACATTCCATCAGAATTTCTAAAATCATTGTGGGACGCAGCAATAAAACATCTATTCATGTTGGTGTGTAAAATGTTTGAGTCTGGCGACATACCATCTGACTTTCGGGAAAACATCATTCACAGAATTCCTAAAAGTGCGAGGGCTGATAAGTGCGAGAATTATCACACAATCATTTTAGTAGCTCATTCATCCAAGATTTTGACAAGAATAGTACACAGAAGAACTGAAACGAAAATCAAGGATGTGCTAGATGACGATCTGTTTGGCTTTAGAAAAGGTAAAGGCACCAGAGAGGCAATTCTGACGCTGTGAGTGGTAATGGAAGCAAGAATAAAGAAAAATCAAGACACGGTCTTAGGATCCGTCGACCTGGAAAAAGCGTTCGACATTGTAAAATGTTGCAACATTTTCGAAATCCTGAGAAGAAAAGGGGTAAGCTATTGGGAGAGATGGTTAATATAAAATATGTACATGAACCAAGAGGGAATAATATGAGTGGACAACAAGGAACGAGGTGCTCGGATTAGAAAGGGTGTACGACAGGGATGTAGTCTTTCATCCCTTCCGTTCAATCTGTACGTCGCAGAAGCAATGATGGAAATAAAAGGAAGGTTCAGGAGGGAATCAAAATTCAAGGTGAATGGATAACAATGATACAAAGCGCAGATGACATTGCTATCCTGGTTGAAAGTGCAGAAGTATTACATGATCTGCTGAATGGAATGAATAGTCTAATGACTACAGGATATGGATTGAAAGTAAATCGAAGAAATAACTAATGATAAGGTGCAGAAATGAGATCAGCGACAAACTTGACACAAGCATAGATGGTCACGAAGTAGATGGCGTTAAGGAATTCTGCTACCTAGGCAGTAAAATAGCCAATGACGGACGTAGCAAGGAGGACATCAAAGCTTACTAGCAATGGCGGAAAGGTCATTCCAGGCCAAGAGAAGTCTACTAGCATCAAATATAGACTTTAATTTGAGGAAGAAATTTCTGAGAATGTACTTCTGGAGTACAGCATTGTATTGTAGTGAAGCAGGGATTGTGGGAAAATCGAAACAGAAGAGAATCGAAGCATTTCAGAAGTGGTGCTACAGACGAATGTTGAAAAGTAGGTGGACAAATAAGGTAAGGAATGAGGAGGTTCTGCGCAGACTCGGAGATGAAAAGAATATGTGGGAAAACACTGATGAGGAGAAGTGACATCTGTTAAGACATGAGGGAATGACTTCCATGGTACTAGAGGTAACTGTAGAATGCAAAAACTGTAGAGAAAGTCAGAGATTGGAATAAATCCAGCGAATAATTGAGGATGTAGGTTGCAAATTCTGCTCTGAGATGAAGAGGTTGGCACAGGAGAGGAATTCATGGCGGGCCGCATCAAACCATTCAGAAGACTGATAGTAAAAAAAAAAAAAAAAGAAAAAAGATTGACCATCTTCGCAAAGGAGGCCTGAGGATAATACGGCGTAGTGGTAATGTCTAAATTGCCTAGAGACAAAGGCCGTCGGGTTATCGCTCAGGAAAGTCCCGGGAGTGGGGGGGGAGGGGGGGGGGGAGGGGGGAGGCAAACCTCGAAAAACTGTTGCTTAGGTGATGGATGGTACTGGAAGCTGTAATCCCTCAGCTAGGGAGCAGCCAAACACACCGAGAGAACGTATCGACAAGAACCAAGATGTTATGGTTGCCCCTCTTAGTACGGGGAAAGTTTTGTACGAAATCTATAAACCGTCTATCCACAGGATGCTGCTCTCGCTCGGAATACAGCATGCCACAGGGCAAGTTACTATTCGGTTTACACCTCTTACAAGTCTCGCACTGATCACCAAATGCTGAATATCCTTGTACAACAAAGGCCACATGAGGTGAACATGTACTTTCAGCAAGGTTTTGTGAAGGACTAAACGACCACCCAGCAGAGAGTTTAGGAAATAATGAAAGTTGGAGAGAACTAACTACTTCTTCCCACAAAATCCCATGCTACAACAAATATTTCAGAACACACTCTACGGACAACAATAGCCTCTTAATGGGTCTCCACAACAGATCCTGATCCTGCTTGGCCTTAAGGCTGCCAAGCAATTGTGACACTTTGGCCAACACACTGCACACAATTTCATGAGGCTCCTCAGCTTCGCCTTCGGCTCCCGGATCATCCACTTCACATATACGACTAAGCGCTTCTGCTCCGTTGGCGTCAGAGCCTTTAATGTAGCATGCCTTGAAATGGAAGGCTGATATGCGAACAGCTCATCGCCGGCAGCTCATCCCACAACCTTACCAGTCTTCCTGGGCCCGACCAGAAGCCAGTTCAAAACCTGATTGTAGGTTTCTAAATTAGATTTGAACTTTTCAAGGGTGAATAGAATGGCTAAGGCCGCCCGCATACCTAAGCTCGGGACCCTAAGTCTCCTTGAGTTATAGGTTAGAGGACGTCTTTCACCAAGATCCTCCTGGAGAAGAACCTCGGCGACCCCAGCATTCAAGGCGTCAGTCTGGACAATAAACTGTTAAAAGTCGTAGTGAATCAGTCATTTGTCCTTTATTTTAGACGGCTCGCTACTACTTTCGGTCAGTGTCCATAATCAAGCTTAGCCGGCATAAACGGCAGGAAAGCTAAGCGTGATAATGGTCAGTGCCCGAAACGAGTGGCAAACTGTACAAAATAAGGGCAGCTGAAGATTTTACCATGAGTTTGAGCGATCATTTGGCGGCTGAATATCCCCACCCACAAACATACATACACGGGCAACAAATGTCTTGTCGAAATCAGGCTTAGCAGCTACCGGAGGATTAGTGATGGCTGTCTTAATAGCCCCAAAAGCACACTGCTGACTTTCTCCCCACACAAAGCTCATTCGTTTACAGTGCAAATTATAAAGGGGAGCAACAAGTTGCGTGAAACTGGGAAAGAATTAACGAAAATAATTAGCCATTCCAATTAACCTGGCCATCTCCTTTTTACTCCTAGGTGGCGGAAATTCCTTCAGCTCCGTTGTTCGCCCTTGGTCGAGCCTAATGTCATCACCTGAAACAAGGTGACACAAAAATGAGATCTGGCGCCTGGCGAGGGTTATCTTTGACGGCTTCACTGACTCACCCAGCAGAACGGCTATAGACAAGTACATCATCAAGGTACTTGTAAACTAACATAAATTTCAGATCCCTCAAGGCACCATCCAATAAGCAAGAAAGAACAGTGGCTCCATTTGCCAACCCGAACGGCATTCGATTAAACTCGTAGGCAGTGACATGTGCGATTTTTCGGGCAAGGGAATCTGGTAATAGGCTTGATTCACGGCGAGTACGGTGAAGTAACTAGCCCCAGAAAACCACATAAAACCGTTGTGACGATCAGGCAAAAGGACTGATTTCAAAATGACCTTCTTGTTTAGAATCGTATAGTCATCTCCGGCCTATAGTCCTGTCCCTCAGCTTTAGGGATTAGGGACAAGGAATATTGGTGAAGCACTGATCTTCTGCCTCAAAATTTTCATTTTAAGCGGTCAAAGATGATAAGGGGCCTGTAGAACTGGAAGATCATCATCTACACGAATATTACATGCAGTCAAATTAGTAAAACTCAATTTGTCGGACAATAGATCCGGAAACTCCCTAAGCAGATACAACAACTGTCTCGCCTGTTCCTGCTGAAAATGACCAACAGAAAACTCCCCGATTTCTCGACGTACAGAATTAATGGAGCTCGGACCACGACAAGAGCAGAGGGCTATCTTCTCCGCTGGAGAGTATCTAAAGAACAATGTACTACTCGCAAAGTAAAGGACCATCCGAGCAACAAGATGACCGCCAAGTACATAAATACTAGAAGTCTGACCGGCCATGAGAAATTACAAACGGATAAACTACTGCTTCCAGAGGCAACTTTAGCCCATTCGCTGCACGACATCTGTGAGAAGACGTGCGCACGGGAGACGGTTTACACAAGTACCATTTGTAATCAAGTAAGGAGATTCAACTGCCAGAGTCCAATAAACCGCAAAATTCTTCCTGTCCATCACGGGCAGAGACGTAAGGAATGGAAGATTTTTCCATATCACGAATATACGCACCTCTCCCACCCCCCCCCCCCCAACGCATGGCGACAGCTGTTGGCCTGGGGCATCTTACAACAGGTCATTCGCGCACATGGTGGTCATTCCCACCGCAACGGAAACGTCACTTGCGGCCGGACCATTCAGATTCAGATCGCGTTTTGTTACCCCGCGGAACAAAAGTTGTTGACGGAAGACTTCCACCTGACCCGCACTGCTCGTCAGAAAAGGTCATTGCCTCCGTTAACTAGCAGTTCCGGAAATCCATGACTATTAGACGGACGGCGCGCAAACACCATGCGAGATTGATCCTCTGGGCACACGTTTTCTAAAATATTGGATCAGATACTGTGACCCTCATACTGAGTGCTGAGACAGCCATACGCACTCGTTCAATATATTGGCTGAATATCTCTTAAGATACCTACATCCGCCAATAATACCTCCGCTCAAACCCTTTGCACACAAGCGCCGACCAATTTCTCTCTATAATTCGAGCCCTGAGCAGTCCTATGGAATCCTGACGTCTCAGTGTTTCAGAGACGAAGATAATCAGTGTTCCTTTCGTTGATGGATAAAGCAACGAAAGTATCGCGTGATGTGGTATGCGCAGAGTGTTAGGATGAGACTCAAACCGGACAAGCAGCCACAGCTCTTGCTGTAGTAGTTGCAGATAATCAATAGACAACTCAGATGCACCGGCAAAGAGGCACGTAATGGGGTTGGGCAATTTGGAGAAGTGATCAGAATGCCAAGTACATTACGACTTAAAACCCCCGGCTTCAAACCCACCCTCTCACTCTTCGAACTCAGGGATGCCACCTTAACCTGCAAGTCCCTTACCCGATTAGGTATTTATTACAACTCTTGCTTCCGGAATCCTTAAGTTAAACATGACTGAAATCCATTAAGCGATGCCCCAATGTACTAGGAGCGTCTGGATCCCACAAGGGTGCTTGTAGATCGGTTGGCTACCCTCCAGGGAAGACACATTACATCGCACATCGCACATCGCACATCATCTAACGCGGCTGAAATACTACTAAGAGACGCACCTACCTCCTGTACCTCCCCAATGGTGTCGGAAGAAAGCCAAAGCGGACTGTACACCGAAGCGCGCAACCTGGCTGCCAGTTCTCGGTGGCTACCTTTTATAGGCAGGCCATGAACCTTTAATTCATACAGCAAATGCTCCCTATTAAGAGGCGAAATTCCGGGGCCCTCCTTGGAATCCGTGATAGGTGGTGTCCTCCTGATAACAACGGAAAATATTCATTTAGTAACTCAAGGAGCGACAAATATATTAGTACAATAACTCAAAGGAACAACAAATGACGTCAAAGGACAAATAATTCTAACATCCCCTGCCAAACAGAACGCAGGCTCGCTCTGCGACTACCAGTTGTGACCCAGGACAAGGATCGGTATTAATTTAAGGAAAACGCGTGGAAAGATGGCCCAACATTGAGGTGTCGTTACTCATTCCCAAACAAATATTATTGTTTAATAACAATTCTATCATAAGCCAAATGAAAGCTATGAAGATTTTTGCCAATTTCATACAAATGGATAAGGTTTTTAAATTAATATCACAATGCAAAAGGACATTTACATGAAACATAAAATTGTAAATGGTACTCGGAGAGCATACAGTGGTAGTCCGATTTCAGACAGACGGTTGATTAAGTAAATCTGCGGAGGCACTCTGTCCGCGTGAATATCACCACAGCTGTGGGCTAATATCACAAAGTAAAAAAAGACATTGAAATGCTTACATCTCCATTGCAGCTGTAAGCTTCAGGCGTAAGCCAAGTCAGGAAGTTAGACACACGTACATATAATGTTGGTATCCCAAATCCATTAGCCACCTCACCACTAGGAGGTACACTATCACGTTAAATATACCCGACGAGAGTGGGATAGTGACAGATCCATGCATCGCGTATTTGTGAAGAGCGCACCAAATCGTCAAGCCCCTTAGTGAAACCTAAATCGGGGGTCTGATCGACAGGACGTAAAACACAATTAAAATCTCCGCCTAACAGAAGCTTCTGCAGAGTTGTACGAAATAAATAAACTATATCCTCTTTATAAAAAGGCACGAGATCTGTGGAATGGCCATATCCTGAAGAGGAATAAAGAAGAATTAAAGTAAGGTCACGGAAGTGCAGCCTATCCCTCGGCTGTCACCCAGAACTTCGAAGTCAGTGGTATTCCCTCTCTGTAAAATAACCCAGTTCCAACAGATAGTCCAGGATGCACACTTTAGAAAGTATAAAATCCGGGAATAGAAAAATGATCACACAAGACTTCTTGAATCGTAAAGTCGTTTCCCACGCCCGGGTTCCTGGGTTCGATTCCCGGCGGGGTCGGGGATTTTCTCTGCCTCGTGATGACTGGGTGTTGTGTGATGTCCTTAGGTTAGCTAGGTTTAAGTAGTTCTAAGTTCTAGGGGACTGATGACCATAGATGTTAAGTCCCATAGTGCTCAGAGCCATTTTAATCGTAAACAAATTGTCGCAGCGCTACAAGTCTAAGATTGCAACTAATTGTGCTCACGTTCAAGGTAAGAAAGGCATAGATCTGCATCCAGTTATTACTAAAACATTTCAGATGATGCGTTGCAAGTGACCTTCAAGTGGTCTATAGCAGATCAACTTCCATCGTCTTTATGTTGTTGTTGTTTTTTTTTTTCCACGACCCGTACGGTCCAGTGGAAAACGCTGTTTGTTGCGGCTTTGCGGGCAGGCGACTGTCGCATCGTGCAACGTGGTGGGTGTGGGTGTGCGGGGGGGGGGGGGGCTACTGTTGAAATTCAGTATCAGTTGCAGAGGAAACACCCCACTTTTTCGTAGGTGGGCTGTGCCGCTCCTGAGAATCAACAGAAACGAAAACCGTTGGTATGTCTTTTATCGTCATCACGCGTTCCACTGGCACACGTGTGCTGATCTGGGGGTGATCATCAGGAGCTGTGGCATGCTCTCCCGTCCGGGGGCTCAGAAGTAGGGTGGAAATACTTTAGAGACTCAGTGATGCCCGGCGGCAAGTTCGTCAATATAGTACGGGGCGCCGGAATAAGTATATCCTCATATCCTCATGCGATCACGAAGAGTAGATCTCGGTCTTGGGAGATACATAGGAGGGATGCTGAATGATTTAGAATCTTGAACAGCAGCTGACATTTTATGATCTGGTCTGAACTTGGTGAGGAAAGAGGCCTCCTCCAACGAAATCTTTTGAGCAGAGCGGAGAAGAGAAAACGAATTATCTGCCTACTCGCTATCTTGCTTCCGTCTACGCTAGTTTTGAAGTGGAGATGGCGGTATCCGGGAGGTACGGAGGCACAGTCATTACGCTAGTTTAACTCCAAAAATTCACTTGAGGCATCAAGAAATAGATTTGTTACCATTTCGGAACTTGGTTAAGAACAGTGGCTGTCCCTTGGGGAACGAATTCCGCTAAAAATAATCTTTTATAATGTTAGTAAGTGGCTTTTAATACTATGACAAGGTGTGGACAATTTGTGTAGAGGTGTCCACTCCCATTACATATAAAACGGCTCGTTACTTGTCCACTGGAAATTTCACGTACCTACTAAGCATACAGGTTCCATTACACCCCCTGGTCCATGAAGCGAACACCACTATAAACTTGTAAATGATGTTGAGCCAACCAGTGTACCCGATCCGTACGATTCCAAACGGAATCAAGACATTCTAGAGGAAACTGTCATCAGCTTCGGAAAAAAGGTTGACCACCCTCACATTCCTATATTGTACCTCGGCAATCTCCAGAATAACACTACTGTTAGAACCATCGCGATAAGTGAAAGGGTATTATTGTCTGTGGCACAGAAGAAAACTGTCAACCTGAAGCAGGTCTATAGTTTACAAATGTATTAAAACTATCAATTAAAGTAATCAAACATAATACAATTAAAGCTGATCTAACTTGAAACTTAAAATGAAACACATACGATTTAGAATCGAAGTAAGCGGTGTGAACCTGTACTACAGTTACCTTGGTTGTGTCTACAAGCCAATCATGAAATTCAGCTACACATGACAAACTGAAACAGACGGTACCTGTACGTGGAATGTTCCTGGGAGCCGTGAACGACTTCACGGCACAAGACAACGCTGCGTCAAAATTGAATCACAAACACGATTCTCTGAGAGACAAACAAACGATGCGATGCGCTCAAGGACTCGACACAGGACAAACATTGACGCTGGCGTGGCGCTACTGTAGAGGTGGGGACAGCAGAACCTACTCGCCCGACGCGCGAAGCGGAAATAAACTCAGTGAGCTACGACAGTTGCTACGGTAGCGCGGGCTGGTAGCGCTCCTCTGCAAAATCCAGGTTCGCTGCACGATGTGTAAGTGTTGCTACCTCCTCGTTTTCATCCGTATGTTTTCGAAATGCACCTGTCTGATTTTGCTAGATAGACTTTTGTCTTTAATCTGGACGAGGATTGATATGCTGATCTCCAATTGCGGCACTTTTTACTCTACCCTGTATAAAACATAAAATCATAATGCTTAAGTTCTAGAGGAAGAAGTTCAGTAACAAAGTTATCTTTGTAAACCTATATCTGTCTGAGACCTTGTAGTCAAGGGAAGGCAGGATTCGGTTACGACTGTGGCTCTGAGTACTATGGGACTTAACATCTATGGTCATCAGTCCCCTAGAACTTAGAACTACTTAAACCTAACTAACCTAAGGACATCACATAACACCCAGTCATCACGAGGCAGAGAAAATCCCTGACCCCGCCGGGAATCGAACCCGGGAACCCGGGCGTGGGGGTTACGACTGTGCACGGGGCCGTAATCATTTACTATTGGTTGCCTTTTACAGTTACAATTTATATCAGTAATTCCAGACTCGACAATAAGTAAAGAATACCACACGTTATTAATGTAGGAATAAACAAGCGTAAATAATAGTTTTTTCAGTGAGTTACAGTTTAGCAAACCACTATTAAATATAGATACAACAGATAATGTTTTAAAAGCAAGCTACTGTGATCTGGGCAGAAGGCCTTACACGCCAGGAATGGAAATACATTAAGAATTGTTCAAAACTCGCTGCAACTTACAAATTAATGGTATTGAAATATTAAAAACAAGTCGCCACAAATACAGCAGATGCCATCAGACGCCAGGAATGGCAGTATATAAGGTTTTAAAGGCTTACTGCGTAAATACAAGTACCAAATTCGAATTTTAAGGCAAGCGACCACAATCGCAGCTGAAGGCCTTACACGCTAGGAACGGCAATAATATAAAAAAATTTGAAAACAGCTGTAAAACAGCAAATACAATAGCAAAAGCTAATTAAAAAACAAGCAACTGATCCAGAGGGTGCTCCAGGAATCGACCTCTAAGAAGGTCCAGCAACAAACACTTTCGCGAGCGATGAGACAGGCAGCCAAGAGTTGCATTCACTTCACAAGATGGTAATCCATACTAGTGGCAGTCTAACGAATGACTAATGATAATCTTGCTGAAGCTACCTGACGTTCGATAAACCAAATGAAACGATGGAACAATTCGCCAAAGCCAGAATCGGCAGTCTGCACTACGTCCCCAGAATACTGTTTTTAGAGCTCCCAGAATGACTAAGGAAACACTACCACCAGAGTAGAAGAATCACCAACCGGCCTACAATCAAGAAAGCTGTCAAAACGCAGACACGCCAAAGGTCGCTCTCCAGTCGCTGCTCTTCGTCTCAGCGACACTACGAGCAGCATCACGAACCCAAGTCACTGGAGAATCGCGAGATATCACAGTGATGGAGGTTTCTGTACTTGGATTGAAATGCACTCATCTTAAAGCTTGCTGGATCCGGTTTATGACGGGGTCGTGCACCCTCGTGACCTCAGCCCTTCCATCCTGCAGTGCATGTGTGCCGCCAGCGGTCCCGGCGCGTTCTCACACTGCGCGGACCTGGCTCCTCCTGAGTCGCCAACCGAAATGGGCCACTCACTTGACCCCAAAAACCAACGACGTCGCCCCAAAGATAGAGCAACAGTTACTACATATCGAAAACCGCCGCTGCTGCCACTAGCGCACAGGCAACGCTAGCGAAACCGAGTGGCGCCAGTCAACACGAGAAGAAGACGAACAACCGCAACCATGTCAACTAAAGGATACCGTCTTGCCTCCAAGAGAGGGCGCAAACCTACAAACAGCACCAACGCTGTCTTGTCTGACATGCCTTTCTTGTCCGTTTCTTCTTTACTTTCCCTCCTCTTAGACATTGTCCTTTAAGATGCATATATGAACGTAAATTCCTTTAAGTGAGGATAATCACAGATTTGCGTTCAAATACTGTACATGTTCTTTTGTTTTGTACCACTAATACCGTTAGTATGTTACTGACAGGCTGTTTAGTGGAGGTGCAGGTGAGTCTTACTGTATGAACACAAGCAATCGTCTTGCGTGATATTTGCTGAGCCATTATGGCCATCTCAGTGCGATAACTACAAATCGTAGTAATTACTTACACCCTGTTCGCCATTTAATTCACGATGTCCGACTAACCAGTGTGAATAAAATATCGCACACAGGAGATATTCAAAGCTTCCGCGCTCACGAAAATATGAAGCCAAGCCCCAAACTCCTTATTTTCCTTCTCTTTATGCCATATCTTCGTCAGTGCTAGAAAGTAGACAGTAGCCACCCATCCCATCATCACACCTTCCCTCCCCTTCCGCCCCTCTCCCCATTGCCGTTCGGGACGGAACTTGTGTATCCCACTTGCCTGCGTCACTTGTAACTAAGGTGTGACGTGGGTACCAGCCCAATATTCACCTAGTCAGATGTGGCAAACCGCATAAAAATCCACATCCAGGCTGTCCGGCACGCCTGTTCTCCTTGTTTATCTCGTGGGAGGATTCGCATACCGGGCCGGCGTGACTCAAGAATCCTAGTCGCGGCGAGCAAACGCGCGGCTATCTGGGCGGACCGCCACCACATATCAAACCCTTCGATTCTTTTTTTTCAGTTTCCCCTCAGTCTGTGATTCATTTTAGCTACAATGCTGTGCTCCAAACATAAGTTTTCAGAAATTTCTTTCTTACAGTACTAGAAGAATTGCTTTATCTAGAAATGTCCTCTTTGGTAGCCAGATTTACATGTCCTTCCTGCTTCGTCCGTCGTGTGTTATTTCGCTTTCAAGGTAGCAGAATTTCTTAGACACTAATTTTGATAAAATTGTCGCTAATCTCAGTTGTGCTAGTCGTCGTTACTTTGGCCTTTCTATGATTTACCCTGAAACCGTATCCTGTACTCATTAAATCATTTCACTCACTGAGGATAGCATTGTCAACAACGAATCTTTTCGTTAATATCCTTTCACCATGGATTTTAGTCCAACTCATGAATATCTCTTTTAATTCCGTAATTGCTCCATCGAAGAAGAGATTCATCAATAGTGGTGAAAGACAGCATTCTGTCTCCCAATCATTTCAATACTAGTACTTCTTTCTTGGTGCTCCATTCCTATTGTTCCATCTCGGTTTATGCTCAATACACGTCTTTCTCTATAGCTTACAGCTGTGAAGAAATCGTATGCAGCTTTTGATAAGCACCTCAACTGGGCAGAATTTATTCTCGACACGTGCAGAAAGACTCTCCTCTTCTCAAGTTACCGAATATATATTTTCACGCCATGTGAGGAGTAAATTTCTGCAACTACTACTGCAATGTAAACAGTGATGGGAAGAGTACTGGAAACTCTAGATAGCTGGAACCAGCCATGAACGTTTTCGTGCATGATGTACTCCATATCTGGCTATTTGACCATTTCAAAACTACAGACCCAGAGTTAGAATGGTTATGGTCAAACATGTTACGTGAAGGCCATGGTCTGTGGTTGCTTCATCGACTCTTCAGCGTGTAGAAACCGCAGTGGCTCGTATCGTCATGAACCTGGCATCTCACAATAATCGCAAAACAAGGACCTCACCTTCTCACCTACCTCTTCTCCCTTTCTGTAGTCTGCACTTTCCGCACAGTTCAGTACCGTGCAGTAATTAAAAGTAGCTGAAACACGTTATGTTGTCAACTTCAAGACTTTTGTTTGAAGGATTAACATAATTGTACGTTCCTGCCTGTCTGTCAAACATCGAAGCAAATTGTTATACGCATTTGCAGTCATGTTTCTGTTTCGTTTCGTTTCCCGTTCAAACCTGTTTCTCTGCCCAATTCTACTTTCAGCTTTCATTACGTTCCCTGCTTCTCTTTCTCCCGCAACATTTCTCTAACGTCCATTGTTGCCAAATCTCGGAGGTTAAATCTTCTTACTTGTAATTCATCTTTATTGTTCTGCTTGACACGAACTGTTGTTAATTATAAGCATAGCCTTCCGCGGCCATTGTCACAGTGAATAAAATTGTTCTGGGTATGTGATTACACTGTCAATGTGTAAAATTTCTGAATTTCTGGCCACTATTGCAAATAGCCCTCCTGTGGATACTTTTACCTTTGCAAAAACAAAAAAAAAATAAAAATAAAAATACAAATAAAAAGGCCTGAGGAACGCCATTAGCACTAGTGGCCGGAGCATCAGAAATTTTACGCATTGATAGTGCGGTCACATACCCAGAAGAAATTTAGTCGCTCTTATTAACTGTGTTATTCTGCAGCTAAAAATGTAGATATCGTGTGACTAGGGCCTCCCGTCTGGTAGACCGTTCGCGGGGTGCAAGTCTTTCGATTTGACGCCACTTCGGCGACTTGCCCGTCGAATTCAGCAGCTTACTTCATAATATTATCCAGTTGTAAGACTGGTGTTGACTGACCGATGTTGTGTTACGACACGAGCCTAGGCCAGTGTTCAGAGAACTAATTTGTTAACAACGACGGAAATTTCTTGTGAAAGCCATATTTTTATAGTTAAACTATAAGGCACATACATAGCTATTAACTTAATTATGGTACTCCCAGGAGTTGAGATGTGCTAGCAACATCCTCAATCTGACTGAGATACTTTCACTGAGATAGATCCCTTCCAACTCTCCCATACACACTCATCTTGTATACTTGTAACGTCTGTCCCCTTTCGTTCATCATCCCTGTATCTCTAAACCATCTCAACATACGTTTCTCAGCACTCTAAACTTCTTCTTTATCACTATGACACTCCGTAAAAGTAAGCTGGCAAATTTTAAGTGGCGTTTTAAATCTTAAACTACAGGTACGTTGAATACAAATAAAACAGACCTGAGGAAAGCCATTTACAGTAGTGGCCGGAGTATCGGAAATTTTACACAATGATAGTGCGGTCACATACCCGGAAGAAATTTAGTCGCAGTTATTAACTGTGTTATTCTGCAGCTAAAAATGTAAATGTCGTGTGACTAGGTCCTCCCGTCGGGTAGACCGTTCGCCGGGTAGATACAAATATACCTTTGTTATTTAAAAAGCACATAATACGAAAATCCGGTTAACTCAACCTAGCTGTTTGTTCCCTGATGAATTACTCTACCACTTAAAACCTGTTTCGGATATTTAGTACCACAAACTAAAAACTGGTCCCCACATTAAGTATTCAATATGTTTTTCTTCTTATAAACCAAATAACTATGAACATAGGTAGTGCTGAGAACTATGGTATTTTCCATCATGCATTTCAAGTAATTTTTTTCAGTGATGCACTGTAATTCAACAACAGTGAAACGTAGCTTACTTCCTGCTCGCATTCCACTTCCACAGCGTAAGACACCTAAGTGAAGGAAGAGAGAGGTGGTCAGCAGACAACACACAGTGCGCAACACGCATCAATCCAGAGAGTTCGCTGGCTCTGTTTGTTTGTGAACAAATGAATGTGGTTTTATTTTCCTTTCACTCCATCGTTCACAATGTGACACTGAAATAGAAAGGAGGTCGTAATGCTCTGGTCCCCAAAACAAAAGCGGCAAATGCTGCATATGGTTGAGAGTAGAGCGATGACCAAAACACAGTTTGTAAAACACTATCAGATCCCGAGATCTATTCCCTCATCGATAATACGCCTAAGACAGAAAATAGGGGCAAGTCTGACAAGCTGTTCATTAACGACAGCAGAAAGTGCATGAGGCCAGCCAAACATGATGAAGTGGAGGATTCGCTGTTCCAATGGTTCCAGCACTTAAGTTCACCACAGATTTTGTTGTCCAGCCCAGTGCTCGTAAAATCGACCATAAAAGGGGAAGTTCCACATTTTTGTGCTCTGAGATGTTTTCAGAAGGGGTATTTTTGTGACGGTGTTCGTAGCGACAAGCAATTCGCTGTAGAAACGGCTTACGAAGTCACCGCCACACTTTTAATAGCGGGCCGACCGGTCCGCTGGAACAGTGAACAGAAAGATGAAAGCCCAAACACTCAGATTAAATAAAAGTCGGTACTTATCTTTATTCACGAAGATACAGAAACAAGGTCGTGAACTCCGTGTCTACGGAAATCTTTCTAGTTCAAGTCGGAGCGGCTAGGTCAGCGTCGGCTGACGACAAACAACAACTCTGCTGCGATGAACACCCAACTGACTAGCAAGTACACAAATCGGTGGCGAGTATATAACTGAGCGGCGAATACAGAACTGTCCTAGCGCTCGCGACTCCAGCGCTTAAGAAGCCAGAAGCCAGCGGTGGCGCGCGCAGACTTGCGGCGATTTCCTGTATCGCTGGCGCTGCTTATACGGACGGCGTCCGGACTTTGATGCTGCCAACCTTTTGGCAGCGGGTTCGGTTGGCATTACTGCCTAGGATATAACAGGTATAAAGTAAGTGCTGCCAGTGTCTGTTGGGAGGCACATATGGTTAATGAAGAAGATGTCACAGGGAGCGGAAATTTCAATCCAAGATCTCTCATATGTATCACCAAGACACTGTATTTAAAGTCGATGAAGCCGGCACTTTTTATAACTTGATGCCGGGAAACGTAGTAAGGAGAGACCGATGGTGGTCTTGTGTTACAGTTCAGATGGTTCTGAGAAGCTCAAAACATTAGTGATATCGCCTTAGTGATCCTCTTCTATACAGCGGGTCACCACGGCTTCCATGGAGCCTGTTAAGTGTTCTCCATGTTCTCCAGGGCACATCAAGTTCCTATGGTTTTTTGTTGGCATCGAGAAACTACGGAGTTCTGGTAAAGTATTATTAGATCTCTCTTGCACCCAAGCTTCGTGGAGATTGAAGTTATGGTCCGTCAGAAATCTGTTGATGTGGACAGCACGTACCGAGTGACCAAAAAGTCAGTATAAATTTGAAAACTTAGTAAACCACGGAATAATGTAGACAGAGAGGTAAAAATTGACACACTTGCTTGTTATGACATGGGGTTTTACTAGAACAAAAAAAAAACAAAGTTCACAAAATGTCCGACAGATGGCGCTGGACAGCATAACGTCAGTGACTGTGCATGACAATCGTGTATAAAACGAGCTGTAATGAGAGAGAGAATCAGATGCGCCAGCAGTCGCAGCATGTTGACGTTACCTGAACAGGCGCTTTTAGTGAAACTGTATTATCAGAATGGGGAATGTGCTGGTTCAGCGTTACGATCCTATCTCCATAGGAAGGGGATTCGAACGGGTAAGAGTCCGTTGACAAATGCAGCTGTGGCGAGAATGATTTCGAAGTTCGAAGCCACGGGTTGTTTAGAAGATAGAACCCCGTAGTGGCCGACCGAGCACAAGGCGTAATGTTGCTGAGGCAGTTCAGGAAGAAATGGAGATTGTAGCGAGTTCGTCTATACACGGGGAAGTCAGCGCTCGTGCAGTCGCACACCGCACCGGCATTCCATACACTACTGTTTTATTGGCACTGAGGTATACCCTCCGATGCTATCCGTACAAAATCCATCGGCATCATGAACTGTTACCTGGCGATTTAGTGAAGCGGAGGCCATTTGCGGTGTGGGGGGCGCTTCAAAAGATGGCGGAAGATGACGATTGGTTGAGTAACGTGCTGTGGACCGACGAAGCTCATTTCATGCTCCGAGGGTCTGTCAACGCCCACAACTGCAGAATTTGGGCTACCGAAAATCCTAGAACTGTCGTGGAAACTTCATTGCACGACGAGAAAGTCACGGTATGGGTTGGATTTACCACAGCTACCGGTTATCGGGCCTTTTTTCTTCGAGGAAATACGTGAGTCTGGTTTTGTAACTGCTACCGTGACGGGTGAGAGGTAGGCCGATATGTTACAGAATTACATCATCCCAAGCCTGGCTGATAAACACCTGCTGGTACGTAAGATGTTTATGCAGGATGGCGCTCCACCCCATATTGCTAGACTCGTGAAAGATCTCTTGCGATCATCCTTTGGTGATGATCGTGTGCTCAGCCGCCACTTTCGTCATGCTTGGCCTCCCAGGTCCTCAGACCTCAGTCCTTGCGATTATTGGCTTTGGGGTTACCTGAAGTCGCAAGTGTGTCGTGATCGACCGACATCTCTAGGGATGCTGAAAGACAACATCATACGACAATGCCTCACCATAACTCCGGACATGTGCTGTTCAGAACATTATTCCTCGACTACAGCTATTGTTGAGGAATGATGGTGGACATATTGAGCATTTCCTTTAAAGAACATCATCTTTGCTTTGTCTTACTTTGTTATGCTAATTATTGCTATTCTGATCAGATGAAGCGGCATCTGTCGGACAGTTTTTGAATTTTCTTATTTTTTTATTCTAATAAAACCTCACGTTATTCCAAGCATGTATGTCAATTTGTACCTCTCTATCTACATTATTCCGTGATTTATTCAGTTTTCAAATTTATACCGACTTTTTGATCATCCGGTATGTCCTCATTCATTGGCAGCTGCTGGTTGTTGCACATTTCCTTATATTCCCTGAGAAAACTATTTTTTCATCTCAGGTTAGGTGGTGGAATACAGCTCAGGGTTTGGTTGTGCCAGTAAGAGGCTGCATTGTTTGATTTGGTTGCGAATCTACCAGCTTCGTGTGGCTGCTCATAATCAATACAGAGTTGCAATATACTGGCGCTGAGTACACAAGGCAAAGGGCTGATGATCATAAGGTCGATGCCGCAGCAACCCACGTTGTAACACATATTTTTTGCAGAATATTATTTCTTGGCCTAAATTTAGCTGCAGTGTTTGTCAGATGCGGTTTAAATGACAGTCAACCTTCTAGTGTAACTCCAAGGTACAGTGGATATTTGTTATGAGTCAGGCGGTTATATCTGAAAAATATTTCCAGTTCTCAGTTGGCTGGGATATTACTCACAGTTCAGTGGGAATCCCCATTCGTAGGAGTACTGGGTATTTAGGTCTCTTCTTAATATATCTTCTGTGACTTAGAGTTGTTTTTGCTGTGTTGCTACCACCCGGTCATCAGCACTACAAAACTTCTGGACTGAGTGGCTGTCTTATCAGCAATCTTCAAGCTAAATAGTGGCGCAACTAGGGCTGAACATTGAGGCTGGCCACTATTGAGAGAATTTTGGTTACTGATGGTATTGCCTACAAGCATATTCTCAAGCTGTGGGGAAGCCTGAAAAGAAGAGAATCGAAACTTTTGAGACGTGGTGCAACTGAAGAATGTCGGAAATTAAGTGGGTCAATAAGGTATTGAATGATGAGGTTTCTCTGGAGAAATGGTGAGGGAAGGAATATATGGAAAACACTGACAAGAAGAAGGGACAGGATGACAGGACCTCTGTTAAGACATTAAAGGATAGACAACACCCTGCTTCCACACAGCATCACAGGCTGCAGATCGGTTCTTTCCGAAAGCCAGCTTCTACGTATGGCTACGAAGTCTTTCGCGACGTATTTCCTGAGTACAAATTTCTCATGCCGCGTCAAATCAGGATAAATCTTCGAGCTTTCGACCACTACCTCCATGGTCGTCGTCAGGGCTAAAACTGACTGTCGTGAACTATTTTTTTTTTTTTTTTTTTCTTTATTGTATTTCAATTCCCCATCGGGGCGGGCTGGCAGCAGCATATGCGCTGCTCTTCAGCCGAAAGACATAGAACAAAACAATAGAAGACATTTAAAAACAGCAAAGGAGAGAAGAAGGCGAACATAGATATACAAAAGGGAGAACATCATGGAAGGCAATATACAAAAAAACGGGGTGACTGTAAAATGGAGATAAAAAAAAAACTGTTTAAAAGTAGCACACACAAAAAGCCACACTCTGCGATGATTAAAAGAACACAAGGCACAGTATGACTGGAGCATGAAGGTGTTGACGGATGGCATAGCACACTGACGGCGAACCTCAAGGCAGTACACAATTAAAATCACACCTCTGGACGCACACGAGAAATAGCACGAAACACAACACTGACGTGGCACACTGATGATGATCAATACAGAGGATCTGCCAGGTTCAAGGAGATGAGGGAGACCTGAAGAAGGGAGGGAGGGGAAGAGATGGGGGAGGGGAATGGGGGTCGCTCGGAAGAGGGCCAGGTAGGGAGGGATGTGGGAAGGAGAGAGGCAAGTATGGGGTGCAGGGTCTCAGGGGAGGGGGGGATGGAGGAGAATCCGCTCTGGGAGAAGGAGGAAAGAGGAGAAGGGGGCCCTGGGGAGGGGGGGGGGGGACAAGGCCGGGTTATAGGTGGAAGGAAGGGTATATGTCACGGCGAAGTTCGTCATCCGGGAGGGGGAGGCGTTGGAAATTGCCCTGATGAAGGAGATGGAGGGTGTGGAGGTGGAGAGAGGGAGGGATACAGCGATAGAGGCGCGGCAACGGGCGAGGGGTGGAGAGGAAGGAGGAAACCAGAGGGTGGGGGGGATCAACCCTGCGAACAATGTAAAGGATGCGGAGATGTTGGAGGAACAAGAGGAGGTGGGGGAAGGGGATCAGTTCATACAGGAGCCGTGTGGGGGAAGGAAGGCAGATACGGAAGGCAAGGGGGAGCGCATGGCGTTCAAGGATTTGGAGAGCCTTGTAAAAGCGGGTGGGGGCGGAGATCCAGGCGACGCTGGCATAACAGAGGATAGGACGGATGAGGGATTTGTAGGTGTGGAGGATGGTAGAAGGATGCAATCCCCATGTCCGGCCGGACAGGAGTTTCAGCAGGCGGAGGCGGGAATGGGCTTTCTGCTGGATGGTCAGGAGATGAGGGGTCCAGGTGAGGTGTCGGTCAAGGGTGAGGCCAAGGTATTTCAGGGTGGGGGTGAGTTGGATAGGACGACCATAAAGGGTGAGGTAGAAATCTTGGAGGCGAAAGGAGCGAGTGGTACGGCCTATGATGATTGCCTGGGTTTTGGAGGGGTTCACACGGAGGAGCCACTGGTTACACCAAGTGGTGAACTGGTTAAGGTGGGTTTGGAGGGTACGTTGAGACCGTTGAAGGGTAGGATAGAGAGCCAGGAAGGCGGTGTCATCAGCATATTGGAGAAGGTGAACTGGTGGGGGTGGCTTGGGCATATCAGCTGTATACAAGAGATAAAGGAGAGGGGAGAGGACAGAACCCTGGGGCACGCCAGCCGTGGGATAAAAGAGACGGGAGTTGGTGTTGTGGAGGGTGACATAGGAAGGACGGTGCGAGAGGAAGGAAGCGACCAGACGGACAAAATTGATAGGCAGGGCGTAGGTTTGGAGTTTAAAGAGGAGACCGGGATGCCATACACGGTCATAGGCATTTTGGAGGTCAAGGGAAACAAAAATGGTGGAGCGACGGGAGTTGAGCTGGAGGGACAGAAGGTGAACAAGGTTGAGGAGTTGGTCGTCAGCAGAGAAGGAGGGTCGGAAGCCACACTGGGTAAGGGGGGAGGAGGTGGTGTTGAGCAAGGTGCCGATGGATACGGTGGGAGAGGATGGATTCAAGGACCTTACTGAAGACGGAGGTGAGGCAGATGGGACGATAGGAAGAGGCGGCAGAAGGGGGTTTGTGGGGTTTGAGGAAGAGGAGGACGCGGGAGGTCTTCCACAGGTCAGGGTAGAAGCCAGTAGAGAGGATGACATTATAGAGATGGGCGAGGACAGTTAGGAAGGAATAGGGGCTTTCTCGAAGGTGACGGTAGGTGACACAGTCGTGACCAGGGGCCGTGTTGCGTTTGGACTGGAGGAGAAGTTTAATGTCTTGTGCTGTGATGGGAGTGTTGACGTCGGAGGGGGGCAACTGCCCCAAGTACTGGAGACTAGGAGCAAGTGGAGCGACTGAGGTATCAGCACGTTCCATGACGGTGGGGAAAAGAGAATAATCAAAGTGGGGATCATCGGGGATGGAGAAGACCTCGGAAAGGTGGGAAGCAAAGTGGTTGGCCTTACTGAGGTTGTCTGGAAGGGGGCGATCGTTATGGAGAAGGGGGTAGTGGGGAGCGGAAAGGGAACCAGTAAGACGATGGAAGGCAGACCAGTACTTGGAGGAGTTGATAGGGAGGGTGGCATTGAGTCATGTGCAGGTCTGGCGCCAGTCCCGGCGTTTCGTTGCTGTAATAAGGTTCCGTACGTGTCGCTGTATTTGCCGGTGGCGTTGGAGTGTATCCCTGTCACGAGTGCGGAGGAAGGAGCGATAGAGGCGGCGGGATTCACGGAGGAGGAGGACAGCCCGCGGAGGGAGAGTGGGACGGTGTGGGTGGATGGTTTTAGTAGGAACATGGGCCTCCACGGCGTCAGTAATTACCGTCTGAAGGAAGGACGAGGCGCGGATGATGTCGTCAGGATGGCGATAGGTAAGAGGGTGGCTCTCGACCTGGGTGGAGATGGAGTCCCGGTAGGCATCCCAGTTGGCACGGCGATAGTCATGGACGACCTTGGGAGGGGGTGCAGGTTGCGGAGCTGGAGGGGGGCGGTTTGCAGACGTTATGGTGAGAAGGACAGGGAGGTGATCGCTACCTGTGGGGTCAAGGACGGCGACAGTGATACGCCCAAGGAGGTTGGCGGAGGCAATGACAACATCGGGGGTGGTGTTACTTTCGGGTCGGGTGTGCTGGGGAATGGGAACAAGGTCACCCTGGATTGTGGAGAGGAACTGATGCCACCGCCGAAGGGCAGCAGGAGTGCGGCTATGGACGTTGAGGTCGGCGGCAATCACGTAGGTGGAGAAGGTGTGGTCAACGTGTGAGATGAAGTCATAAGGAAGAGGAGCAGTGGAGCGGACATAGATGGTGGCACAGGTAATGGTGAGGGAGGGGAAGAAGACGCTAAAGATAAGGTGTTCAGTGGGGTCATTGAGGAGAGGTTGTGGCCGGACGGGGATATGCTTAAGGTGGCCAATCGCGACTCCACCCTGCGCACGAGGACCAGGAGCATCAGTGCGGTGGAGGATATAGGGGGAGGAGCGGATAGAATGGTGGGGCTGGAGAAAGGTTTCGTTCAAGAGGAAGGTGTCGACCTGGTGGTGGGAGAGGGTGTGCATGAGGAGGTATTTGTTGGAGCGGAAGGAGCGAATGTTCTGGAAGAGGATGCGAGACTCGTGCCGCGCCATGACGGGAAGGAGGGGGGGAAGAGAGGGAAGGGAAGAGACTTAAACTAGGGTGTCGAGGCGGGTGAAGAGCGGTGGCTGAACATAGCCTGCTTAACAAGCATAAGATTTTATTTGAAGAAACCAGAGTAACAGCCCACACATCGAATTACTGGGACTCTGTGATCCGGGAAGCAGTCGAAATTAGGCTTAGCGATAATAACTTTAATAGAGACAACGGCTATGCACTTAGCAACACTTGGAAGAGTGCACTGGATAAAGAAAAATCGCTGAGAAAAACTTCTCGCACTTTACCTCCTGATTTAAGGGATGGCGCTGCAAGCAACGCGGGATAGCAACTACATCTATGGAAGTAGAGGGCACCACTTCGCTACGCGCCATATCGCTGACGTATTCCAGCCAATAAGAAGCCGTCCTTTGCATATAAAAGTGGGAACCTCGCTAGTTCACGACAGTCAGTTTTAGCGCTGACGACGACCATGGAGGTAGTGGTCGAAAGCTCGGAGATTTATCCTGATTTGACGCGGCATGTACACCGAGAAATTTTTACTCAGCTTCTACGTAAGTTGTCAATGAAGATTGTCCACATAGCTACAATTTATTTTGGAATCAACTTGTTCAGTAGAAATTTTCTGAAGTGTCTCGATACTTGCGTGTGAATTTTGCTTACGTGATTGTGTTTGTGTGTGTATGTTTCCTACGTTAGAAGAACGCTTTTTGGTCAAAAGTTAACATGTTTGGCAATATTCTTGTTGTAACTATTAGTGACTCAATATCTCCTCTATATGGCGGGTAACACTCTATCACTTTCATAATACTGCCGTTATTACATCCTGGATTTTCTTTTGTCCGAAAAGTATTCTCTTATGCAGCAGTCTTTGAAGTGACTTGTGTGCCATACTCGTAAGGGCAATAGGGTCTGCCTGCTTTTTAAATACCAATGACCACTGCCTGTTACGTAAGTCCTGAAATGGATCATGTTTCGTGAATGTTGGAGAACAGTTGGTGTTGCAATGTTTTTGCATAATTAATTCTGGATGTATGCAATTAAAACCGATTTAAGGTCTTGTATGGCCGCTGAAATATCATCAGTGAAGTGTTTTCAACAGTGTCCAGCTATTTCTGTAGGAGCGTAAAGTCAAGACAAAGCAGCAGTTCGTCTGTTATATCTTGTTCACCAGGTGAGAGGAAA
This sequence comes from Schistocerca piceifrons, assembly GCF_021461385.2. Classification (NCBI taxonomy): domain Eukaryota; kingdom Metazoa; phylum Arthropoda; class Insecta; order Orthoptera; family Acrididae; genus Schistocerca; species Schistocerca piceifrons. The sequence goes on along the minus strand of NC_060139.1, from coordinate 786,394,495 downwards.
CCTTCATACAGTATCTCACTGACCTCAGAACATCCACTAATATACTCCTCCTTGTAATCTCTGGCAATAAACTTTCTTGCTGTGCTTAATAGTGGAGCCAAAACTCTTACGTAGTAATTGCTCAGGAGAGTAATCCATCCCAAGCCCTTAGTAAGGTTTTTTTAGAGAAGTCGGACCAGTTTGCTTCCTGATATTTACAGAGCGGGCGCGCAATGGAATTAACGAGTGGGATCTGTAAGCCAGGTTCCAGTATTACTGGGCGGTGCTGACTGTGTGGAACTTAAGATAGAACTGTTCGTGTTATTGCTAATGGCTGGAGGATGTCATCTGAATACAGAAAACATAGATCAGGATGGTACACTTTCCTCTACGCAGTTGATCTGCATGGGGATCGGTCTTTGTCATCAATAATTACGTTCACACTGCGCTTTTCTGCCCTCGAAGTTAAAGCTTCTCCATTGGAATCAATGGAGATGTACGTCCGTTGCTCACGGTGACTGTTTAAATCACCCTTGGGAGTAGTTGGGTGAGGGTGTGTGCGGCAGATTTGAGATAGACGTTGAACTAATGAAGGTTTGTAGATATTTACAATATGCATATCTCCAGTTTTTATTTATGTACTGTAAACATCTGCAGACCTCCAGCAAACAATGGCGACACAAGTTTTTTACACACACTCTCACGCAACTGTTATTTCGCGTCCACAGATGTGACTCCTGGCTGGTGCTAAGGAAGCAACGAATAAGGCTGCTAGACAATCTTCGTGATCTCCTTGTACAACAGATCACTATGGATTGTCTAGCTGTAAGTCGCTCCCTTGACTCTAGTGGTTGGTTACATGATCAGGCTTTCAGATAAGCAGATTAAATGTTGCTTCGTAAGGTTTGTGTGTTCGGTGAGCCGCATGAGCTGAGGGTTGGTTACGACATATAGTTATTTCGGTGTGTACCAATTCGGGTCGAGAATTCTTCGGGGCAACAGTTTTGGACCTTCGAAGCAGTGAGTATAGTTATCAGTGGCTGAACTATTGTCAAGGTTAGTTTGTTTTTATATGTAGTCTTGAATGAATTTATTGAACATCAACAATTTAACTCTGCTTTAAGTAATGTGCCGCATTTCACAGTACATTTGGGTTAGAATAGTTACTGCACGAGAACACTTTGCTTACTCTTCTAAGTCAATCAACTGATTTATTATTCCATTGTTGTGTTCAAATACCAGCTCGCGTGAGGCCACCATTCGAAGTAAATTAGTGAGCGATCTTAATAAGCAAATAGTGAGCTTCAGTTCTGTGGTTAGTCTGCATAATTATCCCTAGGGATCGTTCCTTTAATATATACATTGTTTTGTAGATCCATTTATTAACCTCTACTGCTACAATTTCCTCTTACTGTCTGTGCTGAATTAGTGCTAATGAGAGATCGAGGCTTCCATCACGATCTAAAGTGAAGCTGCATGATCAGATTCCTAAGGTACAGCTGAATCAAATACAAATTTCAGTTCATTTACTCGTCCTCTGGCCATTAGTTAGCAACACACTCATCCCAGTGGCAGATAATGAATCATCATTTTCTTCTTCTTCTTCTTTCGATTTCGGCCATCTTTGGACCACGTTCAACGATTCACTTGCTCGGCTTTTTGAACTTTTTTTCTCTCTTCCCAATATTTCCTCATCATTTTCGAGTGGTTCCTCCTCCGCTCTTCCGACCATTTCCTGTTATTATTCTTTAGTTTCGTTTCTTCTGGAAAACACTTAATTTCGTTCACTATTTGTCTAAACTTTTCCCTGTCCCTGATTGACTCACGGGTGACATTAAAATAGGCCAAATCCTTTTTCACCATCTGTATCCATTTATTGTTGGTTTTTTCGTTCCTGTTACTATGTTCAAACACTTTTCTTGTTAGTCTGTTTCCATCCATCCTCGACAGGTGACCATAAAACGTTAGTCTGCGTTTACGCATTGCCTCACTCACTTTCTCAATAGTTTTGTATATTTCCTTATTACTCTTTAGCTTGTACTCTTCTCCAATCTTTCTCGGTCCTAATATTTTTCTCAAAATTTTCCTTTCTTTCTTTTCCATGTTTTCTATTTCCCCCTTTTTGTTAAGAGTTAGGCACTCCGATGCATACAGGCATTCTGGTCTAATGACAGTTTTATAATGTCTTAATTTAGCTTGAATCGAAATGTTTTTTTGTTATATATGTCTTTGGTTTTTTGAAAAGCAAATTCCATTTTCCTTGCTCTCGCCTGGTTTGCACTCTTGTCTAAACCATTCACTTGAATTATTTCACCTAAATACTTAAATTTTTCTACTCTCTTAATATTGCCGTATTTAGTAATAAGATTTTTCTTGTTATTTCTATGATTAGACATATACACGGTTTTTTCAAATGAAATCTGCAGTCCAGCTCTGGCCGAAACTTCTTGTAGTTTCTCCAGGTAGTTCTGAGCTATTTCTTCGTTTTCTGTAACTATTGCCAGATCGTCTGCAAAAGCTAAACAGTCCACTTCTATTTTTTTTGTTCCAATTCTGATGTCATTCTTGGTGCCTTTGAGTTCTTCTTTCCATATTCTCAATATCTTTTCCAGTACGCAGTTGAAGAGGATTGGGGATAAACCATCACCTTGTCTAACACCTGTTTTAATTTCGAACTTCCTTGAAATTTCACCCATAAATTTAACTTTGGCCTTACTGTTTGTTAGCGTCTGTTTGATAATTTGAATTGTTTTCTTATCGACCCCAAATTCTTCCAATACTTTCAGTAATGTTTCTCTATCTACCGAGTCGTATGCTTTTTTGAAATCTACAAATACTATTGCAAATCTCTGGCCTCTTGAGATTCTGTAACGAATTAGTGTTTTCAGGTTAAATATTTGTTCAACACAGGATCTACCTTGTCTAAAACCTGCTTGATATTCACCTATTTTTTTATCCAGAACTGGCTCCACGATTTGAAGTAATTTCCTTGACAAAATTTTGTATCCTACTGGTAGTAGCGAGATCCCTCTATAATTATTAACATTCATCTTATCCCCCTTTTTGTGTAGTGGGTGTATCAGGGCACACTGCCAGTCTTCAGGAATTCTTTCTTCGTCCCAGATCTTCTTAAACATATGTTCCAAAACTTGTGGGAGGTTGGTATCCATTATTTTTAGGATTTCTGGTACTATGGAGTCTTCACCTGGGGCTTTATTGTTTTTTAGACTGTGTATTATGTGTTTTATTTCTTCAGCGTCTGGAGGTTTTGACTCGGTATTAGTATTTCGGTGGTTTTCAAAACTCATTTTATCTTTGGGTGGTTCACAATTTAGTAGATTCTCGAAATATTTTGCTAATATTTCACAATTAGTCTTGTTTGTCAAACCTAGCTTGTTCTCTTCATCTTTAAAACATAAATTTGGGGATTGGTATTTGGTTAGCTGTTTTCTAAAAGTTTTGTAGAAATCTCTAGAATTATTTCTTTTAAAGTCTTCCTCAATCTGTTCTAGGTTATCCTGAAATTGTCTTCTTTTTTTATTACGGAAAAGCTTAGCTGTTTCTCTTCTCTGGATTTTAAAATTGTCAAGATCTTGAGGATCTTTTGTGGAGTTCCATTTCTGCCACAATTTCTGTCTCTTCTCCAGGTTCTCATCACATTCATTGTCCCACCATGGATGTCTTCTTACTCTTTTCACGAGACAATTTTCTTTTGCTATTTCAACTATTTCGTTTTTGATCTCCTCCCATCCCGCTTCCTTATTTATTGTGGATATGCCATCGCTATCTTTGTGCAATGCTCTTTGAAACCGTTGTTTAATTTCTTCATTTTTTAAAGTTTCTGTGTTATATTTTGGAATTTTGTAAAAGGTTTTCTTCTCTTTTCGAAATGGGAGTGGTCTGAATTTAATCGTAGTCAAATAGTGGTCTGAATCAACATCAAGGCTTTTCAGCACTTTAGTGTTTTGAATTTCTTCTTGACAATGAAGTGAGATAGCCACATGGTCAATTTGGAATTCTCCGAGAAGTGGATTTGGTGATCTCCATGTTTTAGTTTTTCGGCTCAGCTTTTTGAAATGTGTTGTCATTATTTTCAAGTTGAAATGCCTACATTCCTCTATAAGCCTTTCTCCATTTTTTGAAGTTCTTTTGTGACCTGGGAAGAGGCCTACTGTTCCATGGTATTTTTTCTCCCTTCCTATTTGTGCGTTAAAATCGCCTACTAACATTTTTATGTTCTTCTTTGAGCATCTATCCAGTTCCATTTCAAGTATCTCCCAAAATTCTTCAACTTTCTCCGGGTTATTTTTGTTGTCCTGGTTTATGGGTGCATGACAGTTGATTATAGAGTATCCTTTGTTTTTACATTTAATCTCAAGAATGGATAGTCTCTCAGAACTCGAGTAGAAGTTAGTAACTGAATCTAAAATTGAGTGATGTACCAGAAATGCTGTTCCCAGGTATGGCATTTGTTTCATTAAGATTTTACCTGGTTTTCCTTTAAATAAACGATAGTTTTCAAAATCTAAAGCAGTTTCATCTAAAAACCTTGTTTCTTGTAATGCACATATTAAAATTTCTTTCTGGTTCAGCTTTTCAATCAATAATTTCAATTTTCCTACTTTAATTAGAGAGTTTACATTTAGGGTTGCAAACATATCATTTTATTAGTTACCAACCACAGTGAAGCTGAAAGATTTGGTTACAAATGACATTGTTTACTAATTTCCAGTAATCTGGAAGGTAGGACGTCAGCATCTGTTTGGTTTTCCAAATTATGTAATAAATTTCAAAGAACCGTAGGAGTAGCAATATTAACTTCTTTAATATTTGATGATCAACAATATTAACTTTCCATTCTGATGATGACTGATAACTTAATTCACTAGTCCCTTGCACTGGCACCCTTTGTTTCCTGTTGGCGAGGTATGACTTGAACCATTTTGCAGCACTGCCCGTGACAACATAGAATTCTACTTTATTTAAAAGCATGTTGTTGTTCACACAATCGAATGCCTTTGGCAAATCACAGAAAATACCTGATGCTTGTAACTTGTTATTTAATGAATTAAGTACATTTTCACTGTATGTGTAAACAGCCTTCTCGATATCAGAACCCTTCAGAAATCCAAACTGTGTTCTTGATAATATGTTATTTGTGGTCAGATGGTTGAGAAGCTGCCTGTACATTACTTTTTTCTAAAATGCTGGCAAAAGAGAAATCGGTCTGTAGTGTGATGGTATCTCTTTATCCCCTTTCTTGAATAGAGGCTTAACATCTGCATATTTTAGCCAGTCAGGAAATGTCCCAGTTATAATTGACTGGTTACACAAGTAACTTAGAATTGTACTAAACTCACTTGAACATGCCTTAATTAAGTTTGTTGATATTTCAACATAACCACTAGAATTCTTTGTTCGTAAAGATTTTATTGTGGAAGCTATTTCTTTTGGTGAAGTGAGTGACATATTCATGTACCTGAAGCTATTTGTAAAGACTAGTTTCAGATATTCAAGGGCATTATTTACTGATCCTGACAATCCCATTCTATCAGTAACGGATATAAAGTACTTGTTAAATAGATTTGCCACACTATGCCCATCGGTTGCTAATGTGTCATCTACCCTTAGTGCTATTTGCTCCTGTTCCTTTCGGGTTCTACCTGTCTCCTCTTTCACTATATCCCATATTGTTTTTATTTTGTTCCCTGACATTGCTATCTTCATCTCGTAGTGCATAGCTAAATCATCAGCATTGGAGTTATTCTTGGTCTACAGATACATTTTCCTTTTTGTCTTACAGGAAATCTTTATTCCTTGTGTAATCCATGGCTTTATTATAGACTTCTGTTTAATTTGAGTAACGTTTAGGGGAAAACAGTTTTAAAACTTGGTACTGAGATTGTTCATGAATGTGTTATATTTTTCATTCATGTCGTGAGCACTATAAACATCTTTCCAGTTCGTATCTTTGAGCAGTTTTCTAAAACAGATTGCCTCATTTCGTCAATAACCAGAGGGCTAAACCAACAGTAATGGCAGGTACGTCCTTCGGCATGCTCAGTGTGTTTACGATAAAAATTTATGAGTAGCTAGGGCGCCCATGCTGTCTTAGAGCGGTTTTATAGATTGAACTACTGCCGAGAAGAAAAGGACGCGGCCCGCGCTAATTCTTTTCGCAGTCGGCCCTTTTTGCAGCCGACATCAGAAGAACACGCACTTCACTTGGCGCTTCAGAAATCGGATTACGCCAGGGAACCGCTCGTGTGATCTCGTGTGTGGGATGAAGCGCAGCCTCCTGGGGCAGTAGGGGTAAGGGGGGCGGCAGCGAGTGCGAGCGACCGGGCAATCTTGGAACACTGCCGCGACCTCGTGTTACTGCTTGAAAGCTTTTGACGAAAAGAGTGGATGCAATTTCTCTCCGGCACCAACACACACAGCCACCCACCGACACACCAACCCACCCATACACACACACACACACACACACACACGCTCACGTGATGAGGTAGCCCAGAGCAGATCTCGTTCATAGCCGTCGGCACGCAACCAGCGCAGGTCGCGAAAATGGAATCTCTATCGCGCGGATGTTCCATACAGCAGTTCGGTCATCTGCATGTGTGTGTGTGTGTGTGTGTGTGTGTGTGTGTGTGTGTTTAGTGGTTTGAGTGTGCGTCTCTGTGTGTGTGTTTGTACGTGCACACGTACACAGCTGGGGTTTGTGACGTTATAACCCGGGAATGGGACAGAAAGATTTTCAGTGAAGCTGGAGATAAATCAATCCGCGTCGCGGAAACGAATATCGAGTGAGAGAAATATCTGATCAAATAACGTGTGTTACAGAGGCGAGAAACGCCGGATTTAAAGCAATAGTCACATCCTAGCAGAGTGGAGATGTATTTCGGACTACATCTAGCACAGTTGTCTAGCAAAAGCAGAAAAATTGTAATTATTCTGCTGTGATGTAGTGAAGCTTGAGCAGCATGAACGGGATAGAACCTCAACAAGATTGGAAATTCAGTTCTGATAGTGCAATAGGTTGCCAGAGAAATGAAGAGCAGTCATGCAAATATAGATTCCCTTTACTTCTCCAAGTCACAGGAGGTGAAGCTATTCCCATACAGTCTGCAAAGGCGTTTGAACAGTCCTATTTAAACTGAAGCACGACGTACTGTCTGCAGGCAGAATGAAGACCAAGTTATATTCATTTTTCACAAAATGCGTTTACAGCAGACGAAATAAAGAAACGAATGAAGCTGTAAAGTGCTTAAGAGACTAAAGTTTCATTCGGGAGGACTTAAGTTCAAAAAATGATCATCTCGCATCTCTGCTTTCGGCTTTCTGTGGTTCACCTAAATCGCTTAAGGTCATGCCTGGGATTGTATCTTTGTCAAGACATTGTCAATATCCGCATCATCCATCAATAATCCATATTTTTACGTCGTCTCTAAAGACTACGTGATGACAAATCCAAATCTTTCATACTTAGAAGTAAATAAACCTTTTTTTCAACCCGTAGCATTGCAACTACATTAAAATTTGATAATAGTGAGACTAACAGGATTTGGACATAGATTATGCATGTGTCCGCAACGCCTGTCTGACGGAATCTTTGTACGTCCACAACCTACTCTTACACTAATATGCTGATTTATGCAACTAACAGTTGATCACATTAACAACTTGGCTCTCAATTATTCCACATTTGATCCGACAATCGCTATTACATTTTTTCTACGGGGTGGCATTTCGTGTACCAGTCGTCAAATTGTTCTTTTGGGACATGAAATATTTATAACGAAGGAGTGTACGGGTATCTGACTTTAAAAGAAAACAAATGAAGATCAGTAATAGTTACACAGCTTTTTTAACTGCAATAAATTTAGACTTATGATTAGGCGGGACTTGACAGCTGTCAAGTTATTGAGAAACTTCATTGTAGATTACCATCAGATATTTATTTTTGTGCTCAATCCTAGAGGTTGCGATCAGCAGACCACTATCCAGCCCAAGCCTAACGGACACACAAAACGTTTAAAGTGCACATGTCACAATATGCTGACAAAATAAAAATTGTAGCATTAAATAACTTAGAAATTACTTACAAAGCGTAAAAACCCTGTCGCTACAAGTTTGAAGTGAACAACGTCGATGCAGGTAGAAAAACACAGCTTCTGTTACAATAAATAATCTCCAATAGATACAGATGTGTAGAAGAAGCATTTTGGACGCAAAATCGTGCTCGAATAGAGAGAAACGAATGAGGTTTGTTCACACCAGTTCAATAGGATTTCAGGCACACTTATATGGCGAGAATCGGTGCACAGTGTCTTCAAGATTTCTAACGATTTTAAAATCTAGGTATAATGTACATTGTCTAGCGCCTTATTATGTTAAATATTATCCATTATCAAGTATAATCCATTATCAAGCATAACAGCAGCACAATCTTTCTTGCTCCTTTACTATTCATAAAACTATGCTTGTCTTAGCAGATCGTTAATTTTCTCTCCCATCCTTGTATATCATTCTGATCGCTAACTTGAATACATGAGTTCGAAAGCATGTCTCCAATCTCATAGCATCTGCACTTTAAACTGAACAGTCGTTTGGTTGCCAGTTTCCTCAGCGACTGTTCGTTCGGAAGTCTTCCAGGGCTCCACCAAAATGTGCTACTATTTTTGGATCCCCACGTCCTTCAAAATGACAACCATCTCACCAAGTATTTCATCACGTAAGCAAGCCATTGATAGACATTTTCTTGAATATCTTCTCCTTGTAACCAATTATTTTTACCGTCTTCTGACCAGTCCGATACGACCTGCTACAAATTCTTCTCCTCTTCCAGCTTCTTCAACTTGGAATAGCTCTTGCACTCAACGTCGTCAATTATTTGTTGGATGTATTCCAAGCTCTGTCTTTTCAGTTTTCACCTGCAACAGTTCCCTGTTGTATCATGGAAACTATCCCCTGATGTCTTAACATATATCCTATACCCTGTCCCTACTCGTAAGTGTTTTCTATATGTTCCTTGCTTCACTGATTCAGCGGAGAACCTCCTCATTTCTTACTTTATCAGTTCATCAGATTTTCAGTATTCTTCTGTAGCACCACATCTCAATAGCGTTGATGTTCTTCTGTTCAGGTTTTCCCACAGTTCATGATTTAGTGTCATACAATGTTGTGCTTTCATTCTCAGAAATTTCTTCCTCAACTTAAGCTGATTGTACCATAGTTCTCAAATTTACTTGTCACTGCTATATTCTGTGTTCTGTAGATGATATTTGTTTTGAAATTGTGACGGTTTGTCTTCCGTGTCAGTATCTTTAATCGACCAATTAAAGTATTTTTCCGTACTGAGAACGTTAGGCACCACTGGTCAAACGTGTGATATTTTTACCACTATATATTTCGCGAGTATGTTATCCCATCACCAAGTGCTTAAGGCTTCTGCTTCATCACGCAACATTAAAAGCATTTATTGTGTTATCCAATGTTGCACCTAGGTTTGTCTGTCCAGCTTCTGTGATTACCCTATCTAGAGATGTTCGTTCCTCTTCAACTGCACTCCTGTCTGTGGTGTTTTCTATTGCTGTATCTACAGCTACTCAAAATTTAAAAGGCACCTGATCATTCTTTTATTCAATATCTCTCTTCTTCGCACGCTGATTCTTCTGGACGAATCTGTTAAATTTTAGTCTGTTCTTTATCGTTACGAAAGTCTGCTCTAAGTCTTTCTCTGATCCTAACTACTGTTTACAATTGAATATTTGATTAAGGATTCTCTCTTTAATTGTGATTATGTAGCTGGAGTCTGCATCTCTGGACCTTTTCCAATTATGCCTCCTCCTTCTGTGATGTTTGAACAGTATTCCACTGCTAGTATACAAAATTTGTTAGAGAAATCAATTAGGATTTCTCCTCTCTCAGTCTTACAACAAAGCCAACATTCTCCCAAGGCACTGTTTCTTCCTGTACCATCAAGTCTAGTCCCCATCATTATTAGATTATTATTTCTGTTTTCATACTATATTACCAACAATATCCTCACATTGTTTCATATATAATCATCTTCAGCTTTTGACCGCGGAATGTGTACCTTAACATTTTATGTTGGGTTGGACTGCTGTCTGTTCTTATGAGAACAAACATATCACTGAAATGTTCACAGTAATACCTCCCTGCTCATAACGTATCCTACTGACAGTACACCATATTATGCTACTGTTCATATTACGCTGTATTAGTCTCACTGGAAATACATATCTTCTTCCAGTCTCATTCCACTGACCACCATTAGATCATCTACACTTCTCTGCAGCCGCTAGCATTTTTAAATTTCTGTTTTCCTACTCTCCGACTCATAGATTTCAATCCTTTTTGCTATCATTTTTTTCTCGCCTTCAGCTCCTCTTCGGCTTTAAGCCCCCAGACATTCAAATACCGTTTAATGTGGAATCATTTTGCCAATTCAGATATCATGGCATTTTCTGTTCACAGACTACAAGTGCTATTGATACCTAACACATTAGGTGCATTTCATGAAGTGTTTAGTGGCTGAAAGAGCAGGCTGCAGCTTTGAAATTCTTCCCACTCTTCCGACCTCTAGACAAGACCGTCGGCAGGACGTTACTGCTTCCACTGGATGTGTTCTGTCGTCATTGTTGACGTTTTTTATTAAAAATTACTTGCGGAGCCTGGCGTTCCTGGGCTGTTTATTTATTCCCGTCTTCTATTAGTCGATCTCCTCCCCCCTCCTCTCACTATTCAATTCCATTTGACCCCTCTTCCTGTTCACCCCTTCCTTCCCACTCTCCTTACCCATGACCTACAGTCCCCTCTCTCCACCCAGACCCTCTCTCATTATCCATCTCTGCTCCCTCCTCCCTATCTGCTCCTGCCCCTCTATTCATTCCCTTCTCCCCCTCTCTTTGTCAATCTGCTGCTCCCCCTCTGCCCACCTGTTCCTTCGCCCTCTGTCCATCTCCCTCTCTCCTCTCTAGTTTCATCTGCCCACATTATCATACTCACTCCCTCTCTCTGCCAATCTGCTCGTGCCCCCTCCGTCCATCAGTTCCTTCCCTACTGTTCATCTCCCTTTCTCACCCGTGATTCTACGGGCTTTCAAATAAATAAAAAAAAATGTGGCCCTTAACTACGTACCCTCAGACTCATAGTTGGAATATTGAAAGTTTTGGCTGGTTTCGTTGTCTAGGGGCTGGGACACGTAGTTGCCTCTTTACATGCCAAATACTGCTGAGTCTACAGTATACAATATGAATACACACATGAATCGAATGGTCGAAAGTTCCTATCATTCGGAAATTGCGAATTTTGAATGTAACATAGAAATTTATGAATGAAATATTGCAATTAAATAAAATCTTCAGGTACTATTTTAACGACTTTAAATGATAAGTAGAATAGCAGAAGTACCTTTAAGAATACCGTTTATTACTGTAAAACACATATCGGCGTCGATGGTCCAGCAATTAAATAAAATATAAGTTGAATAACAGGGAAACAGAAGATTCCTAGTTCCCGTAATTAGTTACGAGCAACAACATTCACTTCTAAACGCATACTACGTCTTCACTGCAGAAGCCACGGAAATCTCACAAGTGCTCAAGTCAGCATTATGAAATATTTCTATCTCCAGTTCTAATTTTACTGTAAATATAATACTGCCAGTAATCTGTATATTTTAAAATTTTTTGTGCGGTAATAATTTTGAAAAATTAAGCAAATACTATAACGAGAGTAAGCTTTTGTTAAGTGTAGTATATCAGTTTAAAATAACCCCTTTGAAGTAGGTGGAATAAGTGTATTAAAACATATTTTGTAAATAATTATGTAATATTTCAAGTACAACTGTAATTAATTGTGTCAATTTTGTATGTATTTATAGGCTGTCATGCAATTGTAGATGGTTCATACTTAAGGTTTTTGTAAGCAAAAGTGTAAATTGAGAAGGTGTAGGGATCATAGGTAGAACGGAACTCTGTTCTGTGGTGGAATGGAGTAGGTGATGGGGCGCGCGAATGAGAATTGGCGCGCAAGTGGCTCACACAGTCGGTAGCTGCACTCCAAGTGGTGAACACGCATTACGTTGGTCAAGCATTAGAGGCCTCGAATTCACCTGCAAGACTGGGTTTTGGCCTCGGGCGTGTTCTACATGATTGGCACAGTACGGCAATAAATTAATAGCTCAGAAATTGGCAATTTTGTTGTCACCACAAAGAGGAAGACAGAGCTATGTACATCAAGAGCCGTACCTGGCAATGTTACTACGCAGCACCACCTCATGCCACCTTCGACATCAGTAACAGGCAAAGTACTTTATTTAGAAGTTTATCACCGTATGAACCATCCATCTTCAATCAATGGAATGTAAGTGTTAAATGTTCCTTTGAGTTGAACCGTAATTTTCCTATTTCATTTACCTCAGTAGGGTCCTTTTCTTTATTCCGAGTATCCTGACGTTTATTGAAGCTTGAATAACAATAAAGTACTGGCAATAGCACTGTTTTGATAGTAAATTCTGAAAATCATTATTAAATACTAAAATTTGCACGTATCAGTTTAAGGGCCACCGCTTTGCGTGACCATGAGGATAAGTTTTCAATAGCATTTCTGAAAGTAAAGTAACATAGTTGTTTAACTGCAACAGTCTTAACAGTAATTGTTCGTGTTGCTTCTCCATGTCAAAGAAATCCAGACAGATATTGGTGTTAGTAAAACATTAACAAATAATAGTCCTAAAGAGATGAAATTTAGTCGTGTTAAATAATAGTTTTGGTCATATGAATGATAGCTACAAGTTTAATTTTTTTTTTGTATCCTTGTTGAAACATAATTACTGAAGTATAGTGATAAATTCCATAAGTAACAGAAAGTGGGATTAATAGTACTTACTGCCAAGTGACCGTAGTAAATGGAAATTAAGTAGTTGTGTTTAAATTACGTAGTAAGTGAAAGTAGTTATTTATTCAGTATCGAAAATTGACTTCATCTTTTTGTGTAGACACTGTGCCCGATTTGGGCTGGCGGCCATTTTATTAAGCGAAACAGTTTATTGTTATAGCAGGCTTTGTCTGATAAAAGGTTTCCAAAAGTAATTATTCTCACAGCTTTTCCCACAAACTGTATGATTCGGAGAAAAATAGTTCGATAGTTTACCATTAGGTTGAACACGGTGAAAATCTCTCTCCGAGAGTCGATGGGTTGGAGTGTTAGTGCTGCGCAATTTTGTGGTGGTGTTCCTGCTGCTACTTATTACACATTCCGAATCGTCGATCTTCCGTCTTTACAGTGGTAGAGCTTAAACGTTCTGGTACCGTATTGACGAGAACGTGAAAGTACCGTTGCACAGTGACCACACGTAAACTGCTCAGCACTCTCCAAGTCTTTCCTGCGACCGCCCATCGCGCCTTCCCGTCCAGCACTCTCCCGTGTCCTGTGCGACCCAATGCTCCTCATCCACCTCCATACAGTCTCTCCATTGACTTCGGTAGTAGCCTACCGAAATAACGAGCGCTGTGATTAGCTAGAGCACTCCTGCCATGTCTGCAAGCCAACGTACACTCACAAATATCTCGAAACACATAAGAAATACTGGATTTACATTTAAATAAATTGAAATTAAATAATATTCCTATTTCTGGACCATAAACACGCTTTAGCACACATTATTAAATAGATAAACAAATTATATAAACATATATCAAAAGAATAGAAGCCAAAGTAGGCCAGTAGCCTAATGTCTCTGTGCTTTCTAAAACACAGTAAATATTTCACCAATTTCTTACTGAATAGTAAATATCGGATATAAAAAATAGACGAATAAATATAAATTTATAAGCATGCTGCTATCGTTTTTTCATTTAACTGTGGAGTACTTACGGACTGACGTGATCAATAGTAGCCGGCCGGTATGGCCGTGCGGTTTTAGGCGCTTCAGTCTGGAACCGCGTGACCACAACGGTCGCAGGTTCGAATCCTGCCTCGGGCATGGATGTGTGTGATGTCCTTAGGTTAGTTAGGTTTAAGTAGTTATAAGTTCTAGGGGACTGATGAACACAGATGTTAAGTCCCATAGTGCTCAGAGCCATTTGAACCATTTGATCAATAGTAATTGGCCACTTTGACCTCCAATACCTCATGTTCTATTCAAGTTACATGCCTGTAATTCATACCAACTTAGGTTTACACTAACAGCTTTCTAAAGACAAGTCGATCGACAAAATCGGATGAACCGTTTAGATTTTGGAAATTCGTTGCTGGGTGTTACTTGTATAATTTATAGTCACATACTAAACTTTAAACTAATAAATATATTGAAAATCTGATTACACCATCAGAATCATTGTACTGATAATGGTAATGTACATGTTTCTTTTTGAGGTATCATGATTCCTACGGCCACTATTAATTTCTACATGAACTGTGAAATGTCTGCCATTATGGTTCCACGAAGTCCACCATCTTTGGCACTCCCGGCATACAAATGTCCTTCATCGACACAAAGCACCTTCCTCGAAAGAGCGTCAACATGGAATTCCCAGTCACGTTGTCAGCCTGGGCCATGCACTGGGGCTACCCCACTTGTTCCGGCTACTGTTCGGCACCACGTGGTTGCTGATGAGCCCGGCTGGCCAAGCGGCCTGTGCGGCCACGCCAACTCCGAATTTAGAATATTTTCAGAACACCATAACTCGCCTGTTACCTCACAATTCCATCTTTGTCGATCTCGTCCTCCCCCTCTATATGTCCATCTTCCATCTCCTCCCCCTCTTCTCTGTCCATCTCCTACCCCCTCTCTCCTTGTTCATTTCGTCCTCTTTTCCTTTTGTGTTCATCACCTCCTCGCCCTTTTCTCTTTCAAAAACCTCCTCTTTCCTCTTTCTGTGTCTATTACCTCTTCCCCTCTGTCTGTTCATCTCCTCCTTGCCCATGTCTCTACCTGTTTCTTCCACCTGCTGTCTGTCTACTATTCTTTCCTCTCTTTGTCCATCTCCTCCTCTCACCCTTCTTTGTCTACTTCCTCTTCCCCTATATCCATCTCCTCCTCCTCCTACATGTACCTGTCTCCTACATCACCTTCAAAGACCATCTCCTCATCCTCCCTTTTCTCTCCACGTTATCACACTCGGTCCGATAAGAGGCATGTGGTTCTTACCACTACAATATAACTTTCCAGATTTTAGCTAATATATGAACCAAATCTGACTGACCGTTTTACCTGTGGCTTTGCTGGCATCCGTGCATGTCAAATATATTTCACGCATAGCATGTTTCACTCATATTTGTACACATATTTCACCTGTATGTCTTTCGAATTTCGCTGTGCAGTTTCATTTTCTTACAGCTTAATGTTTATTACCTCATATCTCCTGAACTATGTGTTGTACAATGAATTTTCTACGTACATTAAGGAACATATAGGTACCATCTGCGAAATATGTTGGGAATCCAATGAAATGTGCGTGTGACTATGACCTTCCGTCATGTGGACCGTACGCCTGACGCAACTCTTTTCAGCTGACGCCACTTTGGTGACTTGCACGTTGAAGAGGATGAAATGATGAGGAAGACAACACAGCAGCCATTCCGCGAGCGCAGAGGATCTCTGACCACTGGAGATTCGAACCCGGGCCTCTCACATCGCATTCTGCAGTGCTGAGCACTCAGCTATTGAGGCGGACTATTGCGAATTGATTTAGTAGTAATGATGCAATAAACTAAAAGTCATGCATGATACGGTAGTTGGTCACGCATCTCAGTGCTCATGACGTCATAGCTCCTCAACTATATGTCGTACAGTCATATAATTTAGCACTTATACTCCGTCGTATAAGTGCATACTGTCTGTGAAACGTTTTGCGGATACTGTTAGTAATAAAGAAGGAATAAATAATAATGTTATGTCTCATAAGGTACTTTTACTCCATGTACAGCGTTAAAGAAATAAGCGAGAAACATTCTTCCTTTCATCATTTTCTATGGGTTGCCTGAGAGAAAAATCTTCGTAAGGATTTGAAATTACGTGTAAAATTCGTTGCAAGTCGTTAAGTGCTCTCAATCTCAAATACTTGGTGAAAAAATCTGAGAATTCACTCGTCGCGGACTACCCTCCTTTTTCACCCCACACCCATCACTTTTATAGGTAGGTGGTTCTTACCACCACAGAGATTGGTGCCTGACAGTAACATTTATGTGTAGCAAGTTTGATTAAAATCGACCCAGTGGTTTAGGAGGAGATGTTGGATGTACATACATGCATACATACATACATACATACATACGTAAGTACATCCATTTTTGTAATTTCTATGGATTTAAGCAGTAGCTATATTGCGTTCGGTATCTAGGAAGTTTCCGTTTCTCAAGCAGTACCCATAGGCCACGTGTTCCTATCACTGGACCACTTATGGTGAACGAACATGGTCGTATTGCCTGTTGTTAATTTACCACAGGTAGCATCGCAGCGAGATTTAGATGATCCTAAACACCCGAACATCTGTGCTGCCTAACGTGTTGGAATAACACCATACACAAGTAGCCATCGTCGTTCATTTCACAGAAACAAGGAAGACCTTAGTGAAGTCCTGTCACCTGTCACACATCTCTCTAGATCGTAGATAGAAACCATTTACTGAACCGTGCAATACGCTAAATTTGTGAAATGTTGCTGTCTACTGAGTTGGTAACAAGTGAATCATATATTATTTGCTCCTGATTTTTTTATTTATTTATTTTTGTTTCTCCAGTCATCAGAGAAGACTGATTTGATGCGGCAAGCCACGAATTCCTCTTCTGTACCCTCTTTTCATCTCAGAGTAGTAGCACTTGCAAATCACGCCCTCAGTTATATGCTGGATGTATTCCAATTTGTGTCTTCCTCTACAGCTTTTGCCTTCTCAGCTCCCTCTAGTACCACGGGCGTCGTTCCCTGGTGTTATAACACATGTCCTATCATCCTGTTCCTTTTTCTTCTCGGTGTTTTTCCACGTATTCCTTTCCTCTCCGATTCTGCGCAGAACCTCCTCGTCCCTTACCTTACCAGGCCATCTAATTTTCAAGATTCGTCTGTAACACCACATCTGAAACGCTTAGATTCTCTTTTCTACCGGCTTTCCCACAGTCCAAATTTCACTACCATACAATGCTGTGCTCCAAACGTATATTCTCAGAAATTTCTCACTCAAATTAAGGCCTGTGTTTGATACTAGTAGACCTCTCTCGGCTAGGAATACTCTTTTTGCTATTGCTAGTTTGCTTTTGATGTCCCCTTGCTCCGAACGTCATTGGTTATTTTGCTGCTGAGGTAGCAGAATTCGTTAACTTCATCTACTTCGTGATCATCAACTTTGATGTTAAGTTTCTCACTGTTATCATTACTGCTGCTTCTCAGTACTTTCGACGTTCTTCCATTTACCCTTCATCCACGTTCTGTACTCATCAGACTGCCCATACCATTCAGCAGATCCTCTGATTCTGGTTCACTTTCACTGAAGGTATCTATGTTATTAGCGATTATTATCATCGATATCTTTTCGCGCTGAATTTTAATTCCTGTAATGAACCTTTCCTTTCTTTTTGTCGTTGCTTTTTCGACTTGAAGATTGAACAGCGGGGCAAAACCTACATCGCTGTCTTGCACCATTTGTAATCCAGCCATTTCGTCCTTGGTCTTCCAATCTTACTGTTCCTCTTGCCTCTTGTATATATTGTATATTACCCATGTTTCCCTAGAGCTCACCTCTATTTTTCTCAGAATTTCGTACATCTAGTACCATTTGATACTGTCGAACGCTTTTTCCCGTGTCGAAAAATCATATGAACGTGTCTTGATTTTTCTTTAGTCTTGCTTCCATGCTTCCATTATCAGGCGTAGCGTCCTAATTGCATCTCTGGTGCCTCTACCTTTCCTAAAGCCAAACTGATTGTCATTTAACAAATCCTCAGTTTTATTTTCCATCTTTCTATATACTGTTCCGTCAGTAACATGGATGCATGAGCCGTTAAGCTGACTGAGCGACAATTATCCCACTTGCCAGCTCTTGCAATCTTCGGCATTGTGTGAAAGTTCTTTTTCCGAAACTCGGATGGTATACCGCCGGACTCACACGTACTACACACCAACGTGAATGGTCGTTTTGTTGCCACTTCTGCCAATGATTTTAGAAATTCTAATGTAATATTATTTGAAATGGGCTTTCATGGTTTGTTAATGCCACCCAAGGGTGAATGACGGAAGGTGTGGACTAAAAGGATTTGAGGCACTTCATTCACTGTTTATTTTTTTACAACACACTTCTTTATTAATAACATTGATAATACTTTTAAAAGGAAACAACACAAAAGGGCCTTGTAAATCGCCTAACTGCATAAGTGAACTAGTAAAAATAATCGTTAATATGTTTAGGAACACAATAAACTTCAACTCACAAATAGCATTCAGTTGTTTACTAATTAATTAAATGTCTGTTCAAGGCAATTTCCCCACATAATCAGCACGAGTTGAAACCAGAATTTAATAGAATTCCTTGCTATTAAATGTCTGCACAAGTTAATGGCCATACATAGTAACCTCTGAATAACAATTCAATTGACTTAAAAAAACACAACCACCTAAACATGGTTACAGAATTATGGGAAAGAAATGCATATACACCTTCTGTTTAGCAAATGAACCACTTTCGGCCTGAGCCACCAACAACATAAGTCGTTCTCATTACCCACATAGAGCCACTCCGAGGTACTGGAAGCAAAACATAAGTCTTCCACGTGTACACCAAAGGCACGGTTTCGCAGACTGTAAGCCGTAAGAAACCAGCCAACACGCTCCCGCCACCAAGTACAGGAAGGCGTCGGGCTAGTAAACAACGCCAGATACGGTTGGCGGGCGCGACTACGTAACTGTTCGCCACAGTGGGTCGGTTCCTCCCGCAGCCTATGCGAAGACCGGTGGCGAAATGAATGAAATTAGCACCACCTGTGACACAAAGGGCAAGCAACTCACCAACGTAATAAGGATATAAATTATTTGCATATACAACGTGTCCAAAACAGCTATCCACTACCTCCGGCACCTCAGGACACCACTTAACACAGTGAATTCAAAGTCATCTAAACATACCGCGCAATCTGCACAAAGCCACATAAACTTCCTGTGCATGAGCACACTACGCTTAAGATAAGGAGTACTAACTTAACACACTGAATTCAGAGTCATCTAAACATACCGCGCAATCTGCGCAAAACCACATAAACTTCCTGCATGAGCGCACTACGCTTAAAATAAGGAGTATTAACTTAACACAACATTCAACTTGTAAATCTCCGGGTGACTGGCCTAGACTCGTGTAATGGATCTACCAACACATCATCATGGCCATTAAACCACCTCCGCTCTCCACTTGAGAGGCACAAATAGGATATGTCCTGCAACACAGTGATTAAAATATGTAAAACAGTGTTCGTTACAAGATTAACACTCAATGTCACAGAGAAACATTAATCAGAAACAGACATCGGTTCGTTACAATAAACCCACAAATTAAGTGGCTGGAAAACACAACCAAATCAGTGGCACACAAGAAGTTCAATAATATTAAGGCCCTTTATCATTTTCCCATTCATAGGGGCGTAAAACAATAACACTTAAGCAGAGAAGGATGAATGCATTTGAGCAATTCAGTGACTGAAAACAACTAAGCTTTTAAACGCAGAACACAAGTCCTCACAGGATAAACGCTGCCTTACGCAATGGACTCCTAATAGTAAGGTCAAGCGTCCAAAGCACACTGCTCAATAAATACACCACAACGGCAAGCACACTCAGTAATCGCCAGAACGATGGACACTGAGAACAAAATGCCGCTTATATCCAAACCAACTGTGCTCGCAATGGCATCACATAAGTCACAGAGCCATAGAGGCGAGAATGTAGTCACTAAAAGCAAACATCATAAACAAGGAAGCAGCATGTTTCCGACAGCATCGGCGTCTCTACCCACCAAGTCCGCCACAAACGCCCAAACACAATCAGGGAACGTGGCAAACTTTCCTCTTGCCACCACACACGGCGTCGCAGACACGGCTTCACGCTCCGCGCGCTACTGTCTATCTCACAGTTTCTGCTCGCCCTCCAAAATCCATCCACTCGACTGTCACAGGTGCCTAGCCGACTTCCCCCACGAGGGGGCGCCACTTTTCTCCTTCCTCCGAGATACAGCGATAATATTGTACGCGGTACGTTCGATAGATCAAACCCGAGCCGCCACAGCTCATTATTTATCCATTCTGCCTCATTCGATCTTTAGTCTTCCAAAGCTCTTTTGAATTCTAACATTGGATCACCTGTCTCGTCTACGTCGACTCAGTTTTTTCATCTGTCGCTTCATCAGACAAATCTTCTCCCTCACAGGGGCATCCAGTGTAGGCCTTCAGTGTACTCTTTCCATCTATCGGCTCTCTTCTCTGCAGGTAACAGTGGAATTTACACTGCACTCTTAATGTTACCACCCTTTTAATTTCACTGAAAACTGTTTTGACTCTTGTATATGCCGAGTCAGACCTTCCGACAGTAATTTCTTTTTCGACTTCCTCACATTTTTCATGCAGCCATTTCCCCTTACCTTCCCAACATTTCGTGTTCGTCGGGTAACACACTTTTCCCTAAAGATCTTATGTATTTCTAGTTTTTAAACATGACGTTGTCTTCTTTCTGCAGCATTTATTCAAAAGAGACCACTGAAGGCCAACTACGATTTCATATTTCGAAGATGGTTAAGGTATTTGTCCCACGGATAAAAGAGACAATCACTTGCTGTTTCATAGGACGCGGTCGGCCGCTGACAGATCCTGAACCGCACCCACTCTTGCACTCCTTTTTCCGTCTGAAACAGACCTCCACGGATGTCTTTCTTCAGGTTGCCAAAGATGTGAGACCCACACGGTGAAAGATCTGGGCTGTATGAAGGATGTTGCAATGGTTCCCATCCGAGTCGCTGACGCGTACCCTCCGTCCGATAGTGGTTCCACTCCCGAGGAACTTTTTTCTTGTGCTCACCAGGACCTTGTAGCACGTGGGCGAAGAGTACTGGCTACGTCTGCAACACAGATTTCAAGGACAGTTGAACTACAGGCGTTAGGCGTACGGTATCACGACAGCTGGACGACCAAACTACACCAATTCGTCAATAAGCATGGTTGTAACCTAACAACTGCGTGCACCTGTGATGTGGCTCTATACCGCTGCTCTATATAGTGGTGACAGTATCGATACGTAACAAACTATGGACCCAATTGTCGCGCGGACGATGTGTTGTGGCAGGTGTTCACTTTCCATTTGACTACCCCTTATAAACTGGACATAGAATAAAAAATTATACTGTTTCACTCCCCAGGAGAGTTATAGTCCTCTCCATGACTCAAGACGCTGTTTCAGAGAGAAGGTTTTTGTGATACACAATCAGCCAACATTTCCTCTCACTCTCTCTCTCTCTCTCTCTCTCTCTATCTCTCTCTCTCTCTCTCTCTCTTGCTCTATCTCATGCTATCTCTTTGTCTTTCCAGCCCTTCCTAAATATACAGGCACTCACGCACGTCCATGCACGATCACACACGCAAGCACATACACACACACGAGGCAGAGAGGGAGAGCGTTAGGGGCGGAGAGACAACAGCCACTCTGACAGAGCAAGAGAGGAGAGAATGAGAGAAAAAAAGGAAAGGAGAGAGAGAGAGACAGAGAGACGGTGACTAAGGAGAGAGATAGTGAGCAGCGCATTTCGAAATTAATTTATTCGGCGCTCTTGAATTATTCCACTAAACCCGACCGTATGCAGAAATTCGCACAATGGAAAATGCCTGTTCATTTGGAACAAAAGCACAAATTTCTGTGCTCCGTGGTCTGCCTATTTTTCTCTTGTTATATCTTGACGCATTTGGAGCTGTTCGGTGCGCTTTACTTTGACTTGATGCATTTTATACAACACCAGGATTTTAATTTCTCTGGGAATAAAATGACCACTGCCTTTCGCAATCCTCTGATAAGGTAAGCGTAATATGCGAGCAGAAAACCGTTTCAAAGAAGCCTTTTTTTATTTTTCAAAGGGAAAATGGAGTAGACGATCATGTATTCCTACTTCTTCTCCTACTTGACTTATAGCCTCAGCTTTCTGCGAGGACAATCGTATTGTCTCCTTAGATGGTGTCCAGGTTGATGTGCCTCTCCAAACTGTTGGAGTCGAATATATTCGAACAGGCATTGCTTGTACTGCGAATGTAAATGCAAATTTCAAGATTGATATGCCGCATAGTGGATCGATCGTACGTTAACTTAAGCAATGAGCTGATAAACTAATTCATTAATTATGTTTCACCTAGTAATAAATACAATTTAACGAATACTGAACGTAGTGGAACTGTGTAGTTGGGAAAGTGTTTCAGAGTTGTGCTGACTCAATTACGCTTGAATACGGACAGAATTTATTCCCACGTGAGATGGTAGATAGTGATGTGTCAATCTTTACAGCAGTCGAATTCTTTTCGTTGCTCGTATCGTCGATAAAGAAGAATGTTCCTACAGATCTGCTGGATGAATGGGAAGAAAGTGAAAACAAATAAATATCCCGAATTCACTGATGAACCGTGGCGAAGGTAGATCGTCTGACAATGGGAAAGAAGCATCAGAATGATGGCTCGATGAACCCTGTGCCAGGCACTTAAATGTGATTTGCAGTGTCCATGTAGATGTAGATATACTTAAAATGCAGCACTGCAGGAAAGCCGAGAAAGAAAATGTGTAGGAATGGATGGGTTTCTGGAATATTTAGTACAGGATTCAGTAATTATTGCCTGTACGCTCGACTGAGAAGTAGAATAAATACTGGGTTGAAAACGGACTATAGAGGGTGCTAGCTGCAGTAGTTTTGAAGAGATGAAACGACTTGCGAAACCTTTGAAGACAACGACAAGGATATCGAAACCGCAGAAATGAGAAATGTCAGAATTGATCCACTTGTCTATAACTTAAATGATGTGACATATTCGTCTTAAAGAACATAAAACGTTAGATCACTAGTTCATGGTATTCACGGAAAACTGTCGTTGAAGACAGGTGAACCGATATATGTGACTTAAATTTCGAAGTGTTGCAGTTCAAGTTTCCTATTTTAAATTGGAAATTGCACAAACCCCTCCGCGTTTTGTTTTGAGACGTTACCAGTTAGTTACTTCTATAATAGCAAGACCAGCTACGCCACGCAGTTAGAAAGAATGTTTCACCAACAGCGTAGAAGGAGCGAGAAAACCCCGGCACCAGCACAACACGATTAGGCAGAATCACGTCTTAATACTATTTTTAATAATGTTATTGTCTAATTATCAAAATCTAATTTAGTAACGGAAAATTGGAATAACAGAAATCTCAAATGCACAGGAAGGGAGAGTCACTGATGGAAGTTATTTTAATGTCGACTGCTACGTAAATTTCGATGAAAATTAAAAATAGGTCACCGCGAAGGTAGTGATTTTGAAGGAATTTGTCAAATTCGGGATACAGTAATATATTGCGAGAACACAAATTGAAGCACATACAGGTTGCGAGTACATTTACAAATACAATACACAGGGCTTCGGGATATATATACCGTCCCACCAACTTTTCCTTCCATTATCTCAACTGAAATGCGTTGTCGGTAGACTTAATAATGATTCTCAGAGTATAAGTTGGAAATTAAAGGGTACAATCTCAACAGGAACGAAAGGATGCAACAAAAAAGACATCAATAAATAGAAACGATATTGCAGTACCTTCGTTGTTCATAGGTACGATGCAATGTTCCTTTGGACGTGTATGACACATGGAGTTGATAACATATGGAAGTTTAGGTCTGGAGGAGAGGCGTGCTCGGATAGCCCAATGGTAAGAAGACTCCTAGCGATAAACGGGAAATTCGGTTTCGAGTTCTAGTCCGGCACAAATTTTTATTGTGGTCATTCATTGTACAGCTGATGGTTGTTCATATTCATAACTGCGAGAGCATTTAATGTGTCAATGAACAGAACTTGCAGTGATGGTTGGGTTGTAACGGGCCATATCTTTAAGCTAATAAACTTTAATCACGTAACTTCCTAGCAGATTAAAGCAGTGTGCCAGATTGGGTCTCTGGCCTGGGACCATCACGTTTCGCGGGCAAGTGCTCTATCACCTAAGTTGCCCAAGCACGATTAACGGCCTTTCTTTACAGCTTGCTTCTGCCAGTAATTCATATCTCATCTTCCACACTTCACAGAAATTCTCCAGCGAAAGCTGCAGCACTCCTGAAAGAAAGGATATTGAGAACACATGGCTTAGCCACAGCCATGGTGACTGCTTCCAAAGTATGGACAGATTGTGAAGCGTGCTTGGGTAGCTCGGTTGGTAGACCCTATGACCTCTAAAGGCAAAGGTCTTGGGTTCGAGTCCCATCCTGGCACACGAGTTTAATCTGCCGGGAAGTTTCATATCAGTGCACTCTCCCCCGCAGAGTGAACAATTTATTCTGAAAGCAATAATCGCACTTATTAATTAGGAAAACTCTACTTCTGTGTAGAATTTACAATCAGTATCAAATGAAACGATTTGATTCGCCAGCTGTAATTAGGTGTATTTCAGTCACCTAATATCACAAAATTTATTTTATTTTATATCACAGGTAAACCGATTTACGGAGGAACGAGCGGTGACAGCTGTGCGTAAAGTCAGGATAGCTGTTGGGAACCTGTGAAGCGTCAACGACGCTAGTAAAACAATATTAGAGTTCAGTCATTTATTCACAGCGTTTACGAGCCGTCGTTATTTCGTACCTGCCTCGGCTATTACTCATTCAGCTGCGTGTTGGATTCTAGCTGACGACAGCTCAGCGTCTGTACGCCTAAAAGAAGAAGTTAACTACTTCAACTTCTTATCACTATAACTAAATACAAGGAAGTGATTATCATAGAGTAAGAGTATATGTGGTATACAACGACAGGTTGCCCCATTCGGGAACCAGCAGCACGTCTCGCCGAGAATCAGAGTTTGAGACTAACCGAACACACTGCGGCCTTACATCCATTTAAAAGGATAGCTTTCATTATAAAATAGGTTAATTTGTGACTTAGATGAGCTACTTTTTATTTATCGCTACAATTAATTTTATTATTTTGTCCATTGTGGTTGGAGTACACGGCAGGTGTCTTTGTAAATTACACTGTAGGAAATTCTGTAATGACCCCCAGGTTTCTAGAAATGACTCTGTTGTAGCGTTACTAATCTCAAGTCTGTGCCCATTGAAAGACGGCAGCGTTGATTTCTTCCCAAGTTTTACATTTTCGTTTTCGTGGGACGCTCTCCTTTACATATCGTAAGAGAGAGGATTCATTCTCCTTTTCGATCCATGGTGATCCATTAGCTAAACTGAAAACTATTTAATTTATCTTATGGATCAACGTGAGTCGAGAAAGAGACTCAAACGACTGTCTTACAATATTCAAATCCTTCCATGAAGACATGTGTAAAACCTGCCAAGATGTCAACGCTGTCGTCTCACGATGGGCTCAGGTTCGGAACTACTGACGGACCAATAAAACCACATCTAAAATATTTGCTGCTGGTTGCAGTGTTTCCTACATGAGGTTTCATTTTGTTGTCCGATTTATGTTTTCTCTTATTTCTCACTGATATGATTGTAGTAGCTGTTGCGCAGTTTGCTTTTATGTCTATGTGGCAAACCAGAGAGATCATAGCCAGTTAATAATTTAACCAAGACGTTAATAAATGTGTGCCTCTCAGGGTCTCTTTTGTTACCGGCAAGTTAGCTTTCCGGAAACTGTAAAGAAAGTTAAAAGGAGGACGCTAAGAGATGCTTGATGTAGAGGGTTACTTTTAAAAACCTGAAAACTTCTTTTCACAAAAAATGTTAATATCATACTACCCATATTCATGAGTACCATAGAAAAAAAGTGTTGCACGTGAAGCCATTTCCTCTAGCTATTTCCGGAGATGAAACGTTGTAAATAGTAAAGAGAGTTCCCTCCTCCTTGACGTGGTGACTTGGGGAAATTAATATTGGCGTTAATATAGTCTAGTGCCACATTTTTTTCCGTACTTGTGATTGAGAGGCACTTGTTGCAAAGCTCCTCTTAGGAACTAAATACAATTTGATTTCTAAGTTGGTGGCTGTTTCCACGCCAGGCTTATCTAAGGTCAAAATCGCAACTTCGGAGCTGCAAGAATACTGAATCTTAAAGAAACAGACGCTATCATTTAGTAAAATGTTCTGAAGCACTGTATGCAGGCTGAGTTAGTAGTATATTCTGTAAATATTATTAAAATTTTACGTCACTTCAGAATGCTAATCACGCAGATAAATCATGAGAGCCTATTTCAATAAATTAATCAAAATTAAATAAATGTTTCTTTTTTACGATAGCGGTAGGCTTCTCAGATGGTTTTTCAAGTTTTGGGACATACTTTAGGTAGTAATCTGAGAAAGAAAACTTCTCTCAAAATGTATTTTCAGAAATGTACTGCTAAAAACACCCACTGCGGCGGTAACTACTTTAAAGTCTGACCATGTGATATCCTTGAGGCGTTGGCCAGTAGAACCACTGCTCGTGGTCGAGTGATTGCTATTCTCGCTTGCAGATCAGAGTGTACCGCGTTTGATTCCCTGCCAAGACGGTTTGGGTCTCCCGGTCAATAATAACATATCCTGAATAATACAGGCAGTATAACAGAAAAGTGACGACATAACGCTTTCAGTACAAGAACGTAGTCACTCATGGCCCTCACCGACTACGTTGTAATTTCTCGGTTATCTGTATCGCGTTGTTCTTGCAGAATCTCCTGATGTGACGTTTCAGCTTTGTAGCTAAGGCCTTAGTTAGTCCAGGAAGAAACTGCACACAGACGTGCTCTCTAAATCTTTCACTAATTTAAAGACAATACTTCTAACATTTAGCTCCGCTAAAGTTGACATTTGGTCAAAGAAAGACGTTCCCATGATAGGTGACAAAGTTTACAGCTGAACTAATGGCTGGATATAGAGGCGTGGATTGGGCCCTGTAACTTTTATATGTTTGCATAAGCCGGTTGCGTCCTCTTAGCCGTGTGGGCAAGCAGTCCTGCCGCTGACAGAGCACATCTGTTAAACGATTAAAACTGTTTGGGCGTTCAGCACCTTACACTTCCTCTCTGGCTTTTCGCTTACACTGATGTTCCAATTTCAGACATTACCAATGAGTATATCCTGACCTCAGCAAGAAGACGGAAAGGTCCAGTTACTATTTTTAGCGAGTTTGACTTGGTAATTGCCCAATACATTTTAGCGCATCGCAACGCTGTAAAAGAGTAGGGGGGATAAATTTCTGAAATATATTATTTTTGTTTGAAAATACCATCTTTTCTTGAACTTTATTAGGTCACATACAAAATACACCCTATTAAGACTAGGTCGTGGCTTCAACTCTTCCTCTTCAAATCTTGTTTGGAAAATCACACAATTTTTAGCGTCTGTGTTCTCCAGCTAGACTGTCTGGCTGTTTTTCACACACACACACCACGTAGGAGAATGCGAATGGTCTTGAAGCGCTGCTTCATAAAGACCGTAACAAAACGACCAATTTCAGTGGTTTTAGTAGACCGATAAACAGTATAAAGGAAAATTTCAGACAGAAACAGAGACACAAGTAGCTTTCACACTAAGAATGCATAATGTCTGCTACTAAACTTCTGACGCGAATCGCACTATCGGATGGAAATATTCTGTGTCGTTCCGATAACTCCTCTCACTTGGCCATCGTATAGCACCAATTTTGTATTTCGGCTTCACATTCAGCAGTTTTAACAGTGATAGAAACAAAGGAACTAATGACATTAGTTGCCAGTGGGCACTGATTTAAATCAATGGTGAAAGTTGAAAATTTGTGCTGGAGAAGGATTCACACCTGGGTCTCCCGCTTACTAGGTAGATGTGCCGACCACTGCGCCATCCGGACACGGTGGCCATCGGCACTGCACGGACTACCCTAGCACGCCTCCCGTCAGACCCAAATTTTCAACTTATCCACACACTATTAATGCAGTACCCCTATCCCATTATCCACATCCCTTTGCGTCTTGATTCATTGTGGCTGCAGGATGAAAATGGTGTCTTTTCTTTCTGGCACGTCGAAAAGGACAGATATATACACTTTTAGAATGAGATTTTCACTCTGCAGCGGAGTGTGCGCTGATATGAAACTTCCTAGCAGATTAAAACTGTGTGCCCGACAGAGGCTCGAACTCGGGACGTTTGCCATTCGCTGGCAAGTGCTCTACCAACTGAGCTACCGAAGCACGACTCACGGCCGGTACCCACAGCTTTACTTCTGCCAGTACCTCGTCTCCTACCCTCCAAACTTTACAGAAGCTCTGCTGCGAACCTTGCACAACTAGCACTCCAGAAAGAAAGGATATTGTGGAGACATGGCTTAGCCACAGCCTGGGGGATGTTTCCAGAATGAGATTTTCACTCTGCAGCGGAGTGTGCGCTGATATGAAACTTCCTGGCAGATTAAAACTGTGTGTCCGACCGAGACTCGAACTCGGGACCTTTGCCTTTCGCGGGCAAGTGCTCTACCTCCGCTGCAGAGTGAAAATCTCATTCTGGAAACATCCCCCAGGCTGTGGCTAAGCCATGTCTCCGCAATATCCTTTCTTTCAGGAGTGCTAGTTCTTCAACGTTCGCAGGAGAGCTTCTGTAAAGTTTGGAAGGTAGGAGAAGAGGTACTGCCTGAAGTAAAGCTGTGGGTACCGGGCGTGAGTCGTGCGTCTGTAGCTCAGATGGTAGAGCACTTTCCCGCGAAAGGCAAAGGTCCCGAGTTCGAGTCTCGGTCGGGCACACAGTTTTAATCTGCCAGGAATTTTCATACACATTTGTGTTAGAGGTTTTATTGTATTGCAGCTATAAATGAAGCTTACTCATTTATTCTTGATCAACTTGTAACAAATAAATGCTGCAATGAGTGACATACTGAAGGAAAGAATATTAGGCTTTGAAATCCAATCGATGAGTTGAACAGTGACGGAGCACAAGTTTTGGTTAAGCATGGTTGGGGCAGCAAATTAGACGTACCATTCCACAAAAAAAAAAAAAAAAAAAAAAAAAAAATCTGAGAATTGTCTTAAGCTAAATAGGAGAATCATGGGAAACCAAATCAACTTTTGTTAAAGTTTCTGGAACATACCTTCACCGAAGAATCAAGCAGTATATTGCTCCCTCCTACGTATATCTCGCGAAGAGACCATGAGGATAAAATCAGAGAGATTAGAGCCCACACAGAAGCATACCGACAATCCTTCTTTCCACGAACAATACGAGACTGGAATAGAAGGGAGAACTGATAGAGGTACTCAGGGTACCCTCTGCCACACACCGTCAGGTGGCTTGCGGAGTATGGATGTAGATGCAGATGTAGAACTTTACTAGGCAGAGGTTTAAACAGCTAACCTCCAGAATACGAGTCCAGCCACCTCTCTCGGTGCACAGCAGATACTCATAGTAAAGGGACGGCTCTGTTTTCTAATCGAAAGCTACTTATCCTCCTGAGCTGAAAGAAAGAATAGTAATGTTGCTTACAAGAGTATTCAAAACTGGTTTATTCATAAGCACCTCTGGTGTTTCAGAAAATGACTGCAAAAAATCTGCAAAACACATAGAAAAAGACCCACATCAGTGGGTAGACCATCTCTCCAAGTCTTTAACTCACGATACATATGCTGAATGGGGGTTCATTTCAAGACGTGTCTAACATCAATGAAGGCGGAGTAGACTTCTTTCGGAGCCCGTTACTTCGTTTACCTACCGACAGGCGCGAACTAATTCGATGTAACAATATGTATCAGATACCTTGTCTACAGTCATGTTTGCAAATATGCCATGGCGCCCATTGTGAATCGACACTTCGACAGGGTCTCTATCCACTCAAATACACTCCTGGAAATGGAAAAAAGAACACATTGACACCGGTGTGTCAGACCCACCATACTTGCTCCGGACACTGCGAGAGGGCTGTACAAGCAATGATCACACGCACGGCACAGCGGACACACCAGGAACCGCGGTGTTGGCCGTCGAATGGCGCTAGCTGCGCAGCATTTGTGCACCGCCGCCGTCAGTGTCAGCCAGTTTGCCGTGGCATACGGAGCTCCATCGCAGTCTTTAACACTGGTAGCATGCCGCGACAGCGTGGACGTGAACCGTATGTGCAGTTGACGGACTTTGAGCGAGGGCGTATAGTGGGCATGCGGGAGGCCGGGTGGACGTACCGCCGAATTGCTCAACACGTGGGGCGTGAGGTCTCCACAGTACATCGATGTTGTCGCCAGTGGTCGGCGGAAGGTGCACGTGCCCGTCGACCTGGGACCGGACCGCAGCGACGCACGGATGCACGCCAAGACCGTAGGATCCTACGCAGTGCCGTAGGGGACCGCACCGCCACTTCCCAGCAAATTAGGGACACTGTTGCTCCTGGGGTATCGGCGAGGACCATTCGCAACCGTCTCCATGAAGATGGGCTACGGTCCCGCACACCGTTAGGCCGTCTTCCGCTCACGCCCCAACATCGTGCAGCCCGCCTCCAGTGGTGTCGCGACAGGCGTGAATGGTGGGACGAATGGAGACGTGTCGTCTTCAGCGATGAGAGTCGCTTCTGCCTTGGTGCCAATGACGGTCGTATGCGTGTTTGGCGCCGTGCAGGTGAGCGCTACAATCAGGACTGCATACGACCGAGGCACACAGGGCCAACACCCGGCATCATGGTGTGGGGAGCGATCTCCTACACTGGCCGTACACCACTGGTGATCGTCGAGGGGACACTGAATAGTGCACGGTACATCCAAACCGTCATCGAACCCATCGTTCTACCATTCCTAGACTGGCAAGGGAACTTGCTGTTCCAACAGGACAATGCACGTCCGCATGTATCCCGTGCCACCCAACGTGCTCTAGAAGGTGTAAGTCAACTACTCTGGCCAGCAAGATCTCCGGATCTGTCCCCCATTGAGCATGTTTGGGTCTGGATGAAGCGTCGTCTCACGCGGTCTGCACGTCCAGCCACGAACGCTGGTCCAACTGAGGCGCCAGGTGGAAATGGCATGGCAAGCCGTTCCACAGGACTACATCCAGCATCTCTACGATCGTCTCCATGGGAGAATAGCAGCCTGCATTGCTGCGAAAGATGGATATACTCTGTACTAGTGCCGCCATTGTGCATGCTCTGTTGCCTGTGTCTATGTGCCTGTGGTTCTGTCAGTGTGATCATGTGATGTATCTGACCCCAGGAATGTGTCAATAAAGTTTCCCCTTCCTGGGACAATGAATTCACGGTGTTCTTATTTCAATTTCCAGGAGCGTATGTCGGTTTCCGGTATATATTGTAGTTTCCACATAGTCGTCTTCTCAAACCGAAAATACTGGCAGTAGTCAAAAATATGAAACCAGCAAAAATAGAACACATTACCATGCCTAATACGGTGTCAGAAAGGCATTCGCATCCAAAACAGTTCACAGTCGTCTCGGAATGGATAAATATCGGTCCTCTATGATTTTCAAGGGCAGCTTATACCAATTCATCCTGCAAAACTGTGACATGTTAAAATAACGGTGATGGAGGTAGGCAACAATCATGCACCCATCTCTCCAAAGCATAGCAGAAAGTCTCAATAATATTGAGTTCTAATGATTCTGGTTGCCTGGTGAGATACTAACTTCATCCTTGTGTTCAGAAAACCAACCCTGCTCGATCCGAGCAGTACGAACAGGGCCCTTGTCGTCTTGGAATGCAGCATCACCATTGGGGAACGCACATTGTGTCATGGAATAGACCTAGCTGCCAAAACGGTCACATAATCCTTGGCGGCACAGCGACATTGCAGAGTGACCATGGTTGGCATGGAATACGACGGTATGGCTGCCCAAATCATCGGCGAATGGAAACAGTGTGAAAAAAGAGTCATCCGAGCAAATGACTTTCTTCCATTGCTTCACAGTCCAGGATTTATGGCTTCGGCGCCACGTTTTCCTGTTACATGCATTTGCATGACTGATGAGTAGTTTTGGAATTTCACCTTGCCTAGCAATTCCGTCCGTCTGGATCACCCATCGTGTTGTTTTGGCGCTGATAGAGTTTGCGACTTCGACATTCAGTTCTGCAGTAATTTTTCTGCCGGTGTTGTCCTCCTATTTTAAGTCACAATCCTTCTCAAGGACCATCCGGCACGATCACACAATACACACTTCCGTACGTACTGTGACTTAGCAAACGATGTTTTTTTTTCGCTTTCCCTGCATACAGTATTAATCCTCGATACTATGCCCGTTGAAATACCAAATGCTTCAGCAACCTTGGTTACTGAAGCACCAACCATACGAGCACCAACCATTTGCCCACGCTGTAATTCACTTAGCTCTGACATTATAAACTCACAGCTACACAGAACACTGTTATGACCAAGACTGATACCTGAAACGTATTGAGGACATGGCGCAGCTGCCGTACGTCATCAAATTTATCAGCGTAACCTTCAGCCACGGCTATAATATGGATTTATATTCAAACATGTATTTCGCGCGGGGTTACCTTAATTTTGTCCCACCTATTACTTACTAATAACCTTGATAACCTTGTTCAGTGCCAGTGAAGTGAAAAGTAATGTTGTTAACGGAAGAATACGATCGGCTGTTGAGTATAGATGAAGCAGCATACAGGTTTGAAGAGCACACAATTGATGGAAAATCGTCGAAAAAAACAGAAGCAATATCTGCCGTTCCCCAAGGAAGTGTTATAGGCCCTCTGTTGTTCTTGCACTATATAAACGGTTTAGGAGACAATCTGAGCAGCTCTCTTATATTCTTTGGAGATGTATAGTTTACCGTCATGTAAAGTCATCAGATGACCAAAAAGAATTGTAAAATGATTTAGATAACCTTGTGCCTAAATGGCATAAATGGTGGCAGTTGACTAAATCATAAAAATTATGAAGTCATCCACCTGAGCACTAGAAAGAACCCACCAAATTTCAGTTACACGACAAATCACACAAATCCAAAGTCTTACACTGGATTACAGTTACGAATATTTAGCGATTATAATTACGAATAACTTACATTGGATCGTTGACGTAATATTGTTGTTGGGAAAGCAAACTAAAGACTGATACTAATAGGCAGAAATAAATTGTAACAGGTCTACTAAAGAGGCTGCTAAAACTACGCTTGTCCTCCCTCTTCTGGAGTATTGCTGTGATGTGTGGGATCCGCATCAGATAGCATTGACGGAGGACATCGAAAAATTTCGATGAAGGTCACCTCGCTTTGTTTTATCGCAAAATAAGGGAGAGACTGCCAGGGATATCATACAAGAATTTGAATGGCAGTCGTTAAGGGCGTTTTTCGCTGCGGCAGCAACTTCTCATGAAATTTCAGTCATCAATTTTCTCCTCAGATTGTGGATACAATTTGTTGTTGGCCACCTACATACAGTGAAATGGTCGTCAAGAGAAATAAGATCTTGCACGGTAAGATTTAAGCATTCGTTTCTCCCGTGAGGTTTTTGAGAGTCGAACGGTAGAGAAGTATCTTAAAGGTGCTTCGCTGATCATTCTGCCATGCACTTAATTGTGAATTTCAATAATCATTTTGATGTAGATGTACCTAGATGAAAGTAGACTAGGAACCTAATTGAACGCTGAGTTGCGTGCACGGAGGGGCAGAGTGTGGTTGCGGAGTGGGGGGAGGGGGACGGCGAGGCAGGATACAACAGAAATAAATAACTGGGAAGAAGGATGGCTACTACGATACTACTAAAATTTTACACAGAAGTTAAGGTTTTAGCTTACACAAAGCAACAGTTTTCGATGAAGTTCCTGCATTATAGCTGAAATTAACGTGAGATTCATCAACGAAAATTGTCTTATCAGGTGATAAGAATGATGGACATTGGTATAGTATGCTCACCACGAAAGACCTATCAGTTGAAAATGTTATAAATGTTGATCCGATGTAACAACTACGATTCAGTGTTGTTGTAACACAATGCAGCTCTACTCAAGGACAAGAGCAAATGCAATATCCACCAGAGGATAATCACTTTTATGTCAGGACAGTTGAGACTCTGAGGGCAGAAATTGTGCTCTACGGTTGGAAGTCATAAGGAATAGCGACAAGAGAAGATTTCTTCAAAGTACACTCCTGGAAATTGAAATAAGAACACCGTGAATTCATTGTCCCAGGAAGGGGAAACTTTATTGACACATTCCTGGGGTCAGATACATCACATGATCACACTGACAGAACCACAGGCACATAGACACAGGCAACAGAGCATGCACAATGGCGGCACTAGTACAGTGTATATCCACCTTTCGCAGCAATGCAGGCTGCTATTCTCCCATGGAGACGATCGTAGAGATGCTGAATGTAGTCCTGTGGAACGGCTTGCCATGCCATTTCCACCTGGCGCCTCAGTTGGACCAGCGTTCGTGCTGGACGTGCAGACCGCGTGAGACGACGCTTCATCCAGTCCCAAACATGCTCAATGGGGGACAGATCCGGAGATCTTGCTGGCCAGAGTAGTTGACTTACACCTTCTAGAGCACGTTGGGTGGCACGGGATACATGCGGACGTGCATTGTCCTGTTGGAACAGCAAGTTCCCTTGCCAGTCTAGGAATGGTAGAACGATGGGTTCGATGACGGTTTGGATGTACCGTGCACTATTCAGTGTCCCCTCGACGATCACCAGTGGTGTACGGCCAGTGTAGGAGATCGCTCCCCACACCATGATGCCGGGTGTTGGCCCTGTGTGCCTCGGTCGTATGCAGTCCTGATTGTGGCGCTCACCTGCACGGCGCCAAACACGCATACGACCATCATTGGCACCAAGGCAGAAGTGACTCTCATCGCTGAAGACGACACGTCTCCATTCGTCCCTCCATTCACGCCTGTCGCGACACCACTGGAGACGGGCTGCACGATGTTGGGGCGTGAGCGTAATACGGCCTAACGGTGTGCGGGACCGTAGCCCAGCTTCATGGAGACGGTAGCGAATGGTCCTCGCCGATACCCCAGGAGCAACAGTGTCCCTAATTTGCTGGGAAGTGGCGGTGCGGTCCCCTACGGCACTGCGTAGGATCCTACGGTCTTGGCGTGCATCCGTGCGTCGCTGCGGTCCGGTCCCAGGTCGACGGGCACGTGCACCTTCCGCCGACCACTGGCGACAACATCGATGTACTGTGGAGACCTCACGCCCCACGTGTTGAGCAATTCGGCGGTACGTCCACCCGGCCTCCCGCATGCCCACTATACGCCCTCGCTCAAAGTCCGTCAACTGCACATACGGTTCACGTCCACGCTGTCGCGGCATGCTACCAGTGTTAAAGACTGCGATGGAGCTCCGTATGCCACGGCAAACTGGCTGACACTGACGGCGGCGGTGCACAAATGCTGCGCAGCTAGCGCCATTCGACGGCCAACACCGCGGTTCCTGGTGTGTCCGCTGTGCCGTGCGTGTGATCATTGCTTGTACAGCCCTCTCGCAGTGTCCGGAGCAAGTATGGTGGGTCTGACACACCGGTGTCAATGTGTTCTTTTTTCCATTTCCAGGAGTGTATTTGACGAGAAATTTTCACTAACTGCATAACTGATGGAATAACAACGCGGTAATGACAAAAATAGTAACTATTTGGCAGTTCGTAAGACTGCTGTTCAAGACTTATGCGGAGTAAAGAACGTGGAAAGTCAGTTAGGCAGAGGAATTAAACTGGCAAATGAGAAGCTCATGCAATGGTGTCACTCTCCTAGCAGGAGGAAGAGAAAGGTTTGAAGGACTGTTAAATGGATTAGAAAGATTTATCAGAAGACAATTCCCATTAAACACCTTCCTTGTAAGATAGAGAAAGACATGGAACACCCGGATTGCAATGTGTCAATTCCCCTTTGTGAAAGGTGATCTTGGATGTCAGCCAAAGGATATTTTTGTACGAAATTTATCTACATCTCTACCACCGTACTGTCGATGTAAGAATGTAGATTCTATACCAAGCCATATTCCCTCATTCTGTTTCATACCCGGATGGTGTATGGGAATAAAGATTATCGAGCTTCTTCTCTAATGTGGGCATTGTTCACCTCACACATGACGTACGAAGAATGAAATATAGTCCACCTGAACTCGTATTTGATTGTGAGATCCCAGGATTTTGAGCGTAAGGCCCTCCACAAAGCACAGTAGCATTTTTGTGATATGTTCCACGACTCTTTAGCGAAAAATTTCGTCACGATTTCGCACAGACTAGACATATCGATGAGGTATGTCCCTTTGAAGAGGAAACGACCTATTTCCATCCTCACCACTCCTTCAGTCATTCTTGTACTTCGTCTCTAACGACATCTTTCACGGTTAGATGTTAAACTCTAATCTTTAACTACTTTATGGAACAAAATTTTATCGAAGGCCTTCTGACAATCACATAACACGATTTCATTTGTGCAAAGTGTTCCTGGTATCGTGAAGTAGCACAGTTAGCTAACCATTGCAAGACTGATACATGCAGGAATATCTGTTACCAAGAACAAGTTTTTTCTTAAGAGACACCTTGGCGTACGGAGGAGCAAGTTGAGAGCCAGTGGGATAAGAGAAAGAACGGAAGATGTAAGCACTAGCTTGAACTGGGGGAAGAATGACGAAAGAGTTCTGTAGTGTCCTCTGCAAAGGAACATGTATGTTATGCCGTTTAGGAAAACAATTGTAAATCTAAATAAGGATGGTCCAAATTCGGGTCCAATGAGCTAATACTGCTCTGCTCACTACGTTTGGAATATACAGGGTGCCCCACAGAAACACCGACACGCCCCTAGGGACGGGTTCCTTACACCAAAACAAGAAAAAAAGTCCAGTAAGCATTAGCTCTAGAAGTCATATTTTAAGAGCTACGAGCACTCTGTTCATCTCCGATACTACGAAATACATCTCTGCTACTTTAAAATGCATTCGTTAGAAACTGTGAGCGATTTTTCACTATGCGAGATGGGTTTCACACTAGTAAGGATGAACAAGTGTGCATATCTCTTAAAGTACCCATTTTAGAACACATATTTACTGGACATTTGTTTCCTTGGTTTGGTCCATACTATCTGCTCGAAAAATACTGAAAGCAAAGTCCTTGCAGTATAAGAGATCGGATTCATAATATCGAAGATGAACAAGTGCCCTTATGCATTTTAGAGCGCATTTATACTAGGCATTTTTTTTCTTTTTTTTTGTTTTCGTGTAATGAATCTGCACTTACATGTGGTTTTTTGTGGGTTTATGTATGTATCAAAAGGGTTATTTAGAGTACTGAGATTGAGCACAGAGGATAGAAACAGGAAGAGTGGTAGAAAGACATAAGTTACGAACAGCAATATAGTAATTATTTAATGTTAGTGCCAACAGTTAACACCGATGTCTGTCTCAGAGGACGTCCTAATTTGATTGCTAAAATATTAGTGAGAGATTAGTGCACTGTGGCCTTTAAAAGAAAAAGAAATTACCATGTCGTAATTTTTGGTGGAACTCATAATTTCACAAAAACCATGTTCCAAGACGCTTCTATAGCTATGTGTCCGTACACCGAAATACACTGTCTATGACCCTGTAGATGTTAACAAGTTTTCTAGAGGAGCTCCTCGCTGGAAGGAAGCGGCACTCCATGCTGCTGAGACATTTCGCTCGCACTCTATCGAGGGAAGGTCATGGCTATCGAGCAAGTGTGACTTGCTGCGTGGACCGCAACTTGCTGTTGGGCGGCAAGTTTGGTTGGTTGCGGAATTCCGGGGCAGCGCCGGCGGCTACTTGCAGATTACGGCCCAGGCCCTGGCCTGCAGGCCTCTGCCCACACACACACACACACACACACACACACACACACACACACACGGCCAGCCATGCACAAGCTCGGGTAACTGACTCAGGAACCGATATTCCTGTCTCAGCCGAGCGGCTGCCCGAAGTTCGCCGCTGAATCTTGGTCCGCTGTTATCTGCGCCCCGACTGTCTACTAAAAATAACAGAAAGCAACTACGCAAAACAGTTCGTTAGGAACAGAATTACAACGGCAAGTTACTACACAAAACATTTGAAGTGTTCAATAACTGTGCATTTTCGCTGTTCATATTACTAGTATCCTCGATTACTAGGAGTATTACTGGCTCTTAGTATTCACAACAGCCACGTTTTCTTTTAAGTACAATGCATGACACTGAACCGATGCCAATGCCTTTCCGTAGTAGAGGATCACCGTGAGACATAACGGGCGCCCTGCCGCGTGTCACCTCGAACACATACGTCTACATGCATACTCCGCAAGCTACCGTACGGTGCACGGCGGAGGTTACCCTGTACCACGACTGGTCACTTCTGATCAACTCACCGGCAGAGCAATGGAAAAAACATTGTCTATATGTCTCCGTAAGATACCTAAATTCTCTTATCGTCGTGCTCATTAGGTGAAATGTATATTGGCGGCAGTGGAATCGTTCTGAAGTGTGCTTCAAATGCCGGCTATCTCAATACTGTTCCTTAAAAAGAACGTCGCCTTCTCTCTAGGGTTTCCTAGGGTTTCCTATTTGAGTTCGCGAAACATCTTCGTGACAACTGCATATTTTTCGTACGTCCGGTAACAAAACTAGCAGCCCGCCTCTACATTGTTTCCACGTCTTCCTTTAATCGAACGTCGTGTGAATGCCAAATATTCGAGCAGTACTCGAGAGTGGGTCGCAATAGTGTCACACATGCGGTTTTCTTGAAATTCTCCCAATAAACCGAACATTCGCCTTTCCTCCTAAAAACCTTACATGCTCTCCCGTTTAATATCTCCTTTCAGCGTTACCCTGGATGTTTAATGGCCATAGCTTCGTCAAGCAGCACACTTCTAATACTTTGCTCTAACGTTACGTGCTTGTTTATTCTACGCTTCTGCATTAACTAACGTTTTTTTAATATTTAGAGCTATCTGCCATACATCACACGAGCTATAAATTTCGTCTAAGTCATCTTCTATCCTTCAACAGTCATTCAGCAAATTCCCACTGATTTGTAGACACAAGATTTTCCATCTCCGGGAGGATATAGATATTAACTTTATATAACACCCGGCAACAGAATGTGGACAACTACAAACAATGTAGACACTGAGAGTTACCATATTACATACACAAGCACGCACCTTTGGAGCTCATTGCTTGTAGCAAGAGACGCCAAGCAATCAAACGAGGCGAAATGAGAACCACATTTTATACCATCTTACGCTTTTGTCCTGAATAACAAATACTACTGCCTATGTTGTTAAATGATTTTCGGCCTGTTGATGAGTTATAATTACAATATATAGATATCTGGTTTCAACCTAACAGGGCTGAAACATTGACAATCAGGAACACATTGTGTGGTTGTGTACTTCGTAGTTTGAATTTAGTAACAGTAGCGAATATCATTAAAGCATCATTTTAATAAGTCATGGATAGAAAATACTAACACTATCTACAGAAGGGGGGAAAACTCGTAGAAACCAGTCCCAGGGAAGATCAGTTTGGGTTCCTAAGAAATAGGAACACTCTGGGCAACACCGAAACTGCGACTTTATGGCATTTTTGAGACACAGAAAGCACTCAAAAAGGGAGGGATAAGGGTGTACTTTGTACTCACCAGTAAAAAAACTGTTAAATGCGTTTAACCTTTTATTAACAAAATACTTTTTACTAGATTCTGGTATATAAGTATGCTGAAAATCTTTTTTAGCGCTGTCTTAGCAACACCAACGCATTTTCCGTCATGTTTACACTGAGTGGAAGGGGAGTTTCTGACCACCACAAAAAATTACAAAAAATAAGTTTTCATTAATTGTTGTTGCCTTTCATCCACAATACATGTAACAAGAAACCGAAGATGAAAATATGAATTCGACATTTGTTGCAAAAAGTTACATTCACTATTAAGACTTAAATTTTTTGGTTGCGTTTTAGTGTAAAATTTATAACACTTACATAATCTTATGTAGTAAATCGTTTAAAACCTTAAAAAACTTTTTTAAAATTTAAAGTGCCAGACTAGATTACAATATTTTCAAAAAGTGCGTGCAAAATAGACACCCTCCCCCTCCCTTCCCCCCCCCTCCCCCAATTTTTAGTAACATAAAGTTAAGAGAAAACGTCTCATGAAGGCTATGTTTGCGGTCTTTAGTTAGAAGACTTATTTGATGCGGCTTTGCACATAGTCTATCCTGAGGAAGCCGCTTGATCTCTGTGCTGCATGCAACGTCTATCTGAACCCAAACGTTATTTAAAGTGTATATTGAACACGCAGTAAAGGAAACCAAGTACTGTAGAAAAGGAGCCAAAAGTCAGGAAGAATGGGTCAAAACTTTTCAGTTTCTTGATGTCATTGAAGTTCGGCCGAGACGGCAAAAAACTTGGAAGATCAGCTGAACAGAATCGATAGGTGTTTCAGAAGAGGTGATAACATGAACATCAACAAAAGTGAAACAAGTCCGATGGAGCGTAACGGAACGATATCAGATGCCACTGAACAATTAGTTTAGGAAACGAGATACTGAAAATTATACGTTTTTCCGTTTGAACTGCATGATCGTTGATGACGTCCAATGTACAGAGGATATAACATGAAACTGTCTATAGAAAACAAAAGTTGCTCAAAAATACAAATTTAATGGCGCTGAATATAAAGTTAATTGTTGGGAATGTCTTCTGGAGGTATTTGTCTGGAGTATTTCCTTATAAAGCCATGAAAATTGGACGTTAAACATTTTCTACAAAACATAATGCAGAATTTTTCAATGTGGTGAAAATTAGATGGTTATCTACTGAAGGTATACTGAACTGTAACGGGAAATAAAGAAATTTATGGTACAACTCGACTAAAAGAAGGGATCGGTTGATGGGACACATCTTGAGGCGTCGGGCGGCTGTGTCGGGATAAAAACTGTAGAGGGAGTCCACGAACTATCTGCAGTAAGCAGGTTCAGATCGACGTTTCATGCAGCACAGAGATAAAGAGGATTTCACAGGATAGACTACGTGCGAAGCTGCATCAAATAAGTCTTCGAACTGAAGAGCGCAAACATAGCCTTCATGAGACGTTTTCTTTTATTTTACTAAAAATTAGATTATTTGCTTCTTGGGAACAAGACCCTAAATTGATTGGTGTGTTAGACGATGTTTGGTTGTAATCATTACGAAACGGTTGCTCTAACCTCCTTCCCAAAGATCACGTACTGCTCAAACGGATTCATGTTTTGAGTCAATATTCTAATACTTCCAGAATGAGATTTTCACTCTGCAGCGGAGTGTGCGCTGATATGAAACTTCCTGGCAGATTAAAACTGTGTGCCCGACCGAGACTCGAACTCGGGACCTTTGCCTTTCGCGGGCAAGTGCTCTACCATCTGAGCTACCGAAGCACGACTCACACCCGGTACTCACAGCTTTACTTCTGCCAGTACCTCGTCTCCTACCTTCCAAACTTTACAGAAGCTCTCCTGCGAACCTTGCAGAACTAGCACTCCTGAAAGAAAGGATATTGCGGAGACATGGCTTAGCCACAGCCTGGGGATGTTTCCAGAATGAGATATTCACTCTGCAGCGGAGTGTGCGCTGATATGAAACTTCCTGGCAGATTAAAACTGTGTGCCCGACCGAGGATCGAACTCGGGACCTTTGCCTTTCGCGGGCAACTGCTCTACCATCTGAGCTACCGAAGCACGACTCACGCGCGGTACTCACAGCTTTACTTCTGCCAGTACCTCGTCTCCTACCTTCCAAACTTTACAGAAGCTCTCCTGTGAACCTTGCAGAACTAGCACTCCTGAAAGAAAGGATAGTTCGAGTCTCGGTCGGGCACACAGTTTTAATGTGCCAGGAAGTTTCATATCAGCGCACACTCCGCTGCAGAGTGAAAATCTCATTCTGGAAACATCCTCCAGGCTGTGGCTAAGCCATGTCTCCGCAATATCCTTTCTTTCA
The DNA here is from genome assembly GCF_021461385.2 of Schistocerca piceifrons. Classification (NCBI taxonomy): domain Eukaryota; kingdom Metazoa; phylum Arthropoda; class Insecta; order Orthoptera; family Acrididae; genus Schistocerca; species Schistocerca piceifrons. The sequence continues at coordinate 786,352,425 of NC_060139.1, read as the reverse complement.
GGAGTGCTAGTTCTGCAAGGTTCGCAGGAGAGCTTCTGTAAAGTTTGGAAGGTAGGAGACGAGGTACTGGCAGAAGTAAAGCTGTGAGTACCGGGCGTGAGTCGTGCTTCGGTAGCTCAGATGGTAGAGCACTTGCCCGCGAAAGGCAAAGGTCCCGAGTTCGAGTCTCAGTCGGGCACACAGTTTTAATCTGCCAGGAAGTTTCATTCTAATACTTATCCGAGAATTGCCATTCTCGTGTTCTCGTGGAAAAAAATCCCCAACTGGCCTGACGACTGCATCCTGTTGTCGGTTGCAGACACAGATTACCGCAAATGCTATATCCGCACGGCAACCAGGTGGAAAAATCTTGAGCTGCTCAAAGGGCCAAGTCAACGAATGTTTGGCGAATATCTTCATAATGATGTTACTCACTATATTGATATTTAAAGACTAATAGTTGCTTATGGAAACTGAGCTACGGGATTATTTTATTATTTGAAAAAGTGAAATTCTTTTAGGGTTTGAGGCATTTTCTGAATTTTCTAAGCAAATAGAAGACTGGTATTCTCGAATAAACACCTTAGGTGGCTTCTTGCAGTATAACTGTCTCGTCCATGGTTGTATTTCATTCCTACAAAACGTTAAACTCTAAAATGCACTTATTTCGCTGGTTGTCACTAAACATAGTGTAACTTAGGTTATGGAAAGTAGATCGGGAACAACCACCATGGGTAAAATAACGTCGATGTAAATGTAAGTCATATAGAGTAACAATTATTTTATGTTTGAAGATAAAAGGCTCTTATTCGGTTTTATAAGAATGGTGTACGTGTTTTCATTGTATCTGGCTTATACACTTTAATTTTTTCGCTGTGTATGCACATTGTTTCTGGTCAAATGTTTGAGCGGAGCGAAAACAAGACTCCGTAGAAATTACTCAATAGCTATATCAGAATTTTCATAGGTAAACGAAGAATGGTTAACTGACAAAGTTGGTGACAAACTGACCAATGTGATGTTCAGTTTCGTAAAAAAAAATATTAAACAGCTTGAAAGTGATCAGTGTAATTAAGAATAACGTAATAACAATTTGAATTTCACGTAAAGCTGCAACTAGTTACAGAAGTGAAGTGTCAAACAGTTATTCTCTCTAGCTGTTTGGCGTATAAAAAACTACATTGGCGTGATATTTAACTGTCAAAAAGGATTCCTTCGCATTAAATACTGAATTCAGTACATTACGAGAAAAAAAAGGAAAAAAAACGCAAGGGAAGCCAACGAGGTGTCGAAGTAGTCGTATTTACTTCAGAAAATTTGAAAAACAAGGGCAAGTATTTTTTTAGTGATTTGTCTGAAACTAAGAAGTAAAATAGATTAGGAAGGATGGAAGATTCAGTTTAACGTCCCGTCGACATCGAGATCATTAGAGACGGAGCACAATCTCAGATTGCGTCAAGGATGGGGAAGGAAACCGGCTGTTGCCTTTCAGAGAAACCATCCTGGCATCTTGCTGGAGCGATTTAGGAAAATCAAAGAATACTTAAAATTGGATGGGTGGACGCAGGTTCCAGCCCTCTTCCTCCCCAGTGAGAGTGCAGTGTGCAAACCACCGCGCCGTCTCGCCCAGTACTAGGTTTGAGAAATCTGACTCCCTCTGAACGATGCTGGAAATGAGGGGCCGACTGCAAATTTAAAGTTCAACGTTTAACATAGAATTTTCAAAGGTAATATAATAGTATTTTATCTGGTGGCTTATGTAGATTATACAGTCCATTGTTGTTATTTTCAATTCAGAACCTTGTTATTTTCAGTACGGTATCCTTCATATATCAGGTAGTAGACTACACATTCTCAGAGGGAAACTCATTTCCGTTCATAATTTCGAAAACCTTTTAAAACTCCGTAAAATGTTCCACTAATCTATTTTATTTCGGCTTTGTAGACAAAACATTTAACTATACATTTGGCTTTATTCTCAGAATTTGTTTATTCTTGCTCACTCCCTTTAACCATATGAAGGCGGATTGGGCAGAAGGCTAGCGACTATGTCGTAGAAAACCGACACTAACAGCAGCGAGAGTAGAGCGCTAACTGCACGCCTGTCTACTATGGTCGTCCAAAGACTCCGTACGCAGCGCAGCTAGCAACGTAATCAAGATGAACTAGATTAAAAAGTCGCCACAGTGGGCATTTTGAGAACAGCGGTTGTACGGCTGCATCAGTTGTTGGTAACAGTTTTTTTAGCTAAAATTATTGAAGATTACGTGACCACTTCCCATCGTAATTCCTGTTGGCTATTGTCTGAGTGCCTCCTTCTGTGCTTAACAACTTTTTTAAAGTATCGATAAGTTGCTAGAATTGCCTCGTCAAGAAATAATGTGTAACTTAGGACTTTACATGGACTGACAGTGACGTTCAGTGTTTGACTAGCCAATACTGGCACATCGTTGCAAGTTTCCTCTCAATAATGTAAGACGGCAGCTTAGCTTTTTACGTACACTGCTGTTTTTATCAAAAAATTTTAACTCACCTGCACTAATTTAGTCTTCTTGTAGAGGCCGCCATTAACTGAAACCGTACACCTGGAATGGCCGTAAGACAACGACGGCCCCTAGAAAAGCAGTGATGGCTTGAATAGACAAAAGGCAATCGTAGCGTAGTTATTAGATCTCTTATGGAGATTAATCATCTAATCACTAATTATATCCATTTAATCTCAAATCGAGGCTAAAATATGAAAGAAATATACTTTCCGTAAAAGGAAAGAAGGAAGATTAAGGTTTATAGCTCTTTCTGTTGACTACGTTGTCATCCGTGATCGCCTCGAGTAGACTTATTATTTCAATGTTCTTGCACAAGAATTATGGCGTTTTTGGAGAACGAGAATCTCCTCTATGAAAGTCAAAATGGATTCCGAAAACAGAGACCTTGAAAATCTCAGCTCCATAGACAACGACGCTGAGGTTGGTGCTTTGTTTCTTAACCTCAGGAATGCATTTGACACCGTCCCGCATAACCGGGTTAGTGGAGATAAATACAATCTCATCGAGTGTTGGGTCATATTTGCGACTGGATTCAAGCCTTTCTTGCAGGTAGAACTCAACACGTCGCTCTTAAGAGAACAAAATTGACATACGTAAAGGTAATTTCCAGAGTACCTCAAGGAAATGTGATAGGACGAACTGACTCATTGCAAAGCGTCGGATGCTCTTTAAGGCTGCTCACAGGTGATGCGGTTGTCTATAAAAAAACATCAACGCCATACGAAAAAAATTTTCAAATGTGTATGAATTCCTAAGGGACCAAACTGGTGAGGCCATCGGTCCCTTTTTCTTGTTTTTTCTTTTTTTCCATTTTGTTCGTTTTTGATCGTTGTGTTTGGTCATTGCGGACGTCACATGACATCCGGTCGAGTTCGTTTGTTGATCCTTGCACTCATTTTCTTTATAGACTTACACACTACTTAAACTAACGTCATCTAACTTATACTAAGAACGACATCACACCGATGCCCGAAGGAGGACTCGAATTCCCTGCGGGAGGGGCCAATCAATCCGTGACATGGCGCCTCAAACTCCAGGGCCACTAAACGCGGCAACGCCATAAGAGAGTATCGATTAGTAGAATGACTTGCTTCAATCTGGAAATTGACCGTCAAAGTAAATAAATGTAACATAGTGCACGTACATAGGAAAAGAAAGTCACTAGTGTAGAGCTACATTTTTGGAAACAGTATCTACCGCAAAATATCTAGGAGTAACCATCAACACCGACCATAAGCAGAAGGACTACCTAGAAAGAATAGTAGAAAAATCAGCTGCAAGGCTGAGATTCATAAGGATAATAGTAATGAAATCTGATTCGTCCACGAATGAAGTGGCTTACAAAGCACTTGTTCGACTGATTCTTGTGTATTGTTCATCAGTTCGGGACACTTGTCAGGAGGTTTGATAGATGAGATAGAGAAGATCCGAAGAAGATCGGCACTTTTCGTCACGGAACCGTTAAGTCGGTGCGATAGCGTTACCGAGATGTTCAACGAACAACATTGCAGACGTTACAAGAGAGGCGTTGTGCATCACAGAATGATCTGCTACTCAAAATACGAGAGAGCACTTTCTTGAAAGAGTCGGAAAATATATTAGTTTCTTCAAGATACATTTTGCGTAGTTACCACGACTAGGAAATTATAGAAATTAGAGCCAGTACAGACGCTTACCGACAATCATTATTCCCAGGCGCGATTCGAGAGTGGAAGAGGGTAAGGGGGTAAGTTACTGGTTCCAGAGGTACTCTCCGCAACACACCGTTAGGTTGCTTGTGGTGCGTCATGTAGTGTAGATTTAGACGCTGGAAATTCATACAGTGATAAGATGGTAACTACTGGTCTACAGAAAGTGATACCTACGTATTAACACTTTTTGGTTTTGATCCTTTATTTGTCATCACATATTTGTGTTGTACACGTAGGGTTCTTAATGAAATAGGGACATCTTAGTATTCGTGACGACTGATATTTCATTCAAAACAGTCACTCTAAGACTGCATGCAATGAATTCATCGAGCTCTGTTTATAAAGTAACACTTATTATGTAAGAGGTGGGTAAAATCTGCCTCTGTGTCACAGATAATATAGAAAGCCTCCTAGACTATTAAGAAGTGAGATCAGAATAAATAACACAAGTACTTTGACGACTTAAACCCACATGTACTATAATAACGTCCAGAAATAACTGAAAGAGTAAGTAAATTCAGCCAACACCAGAAATATAATATGACAAATAACAGAACGTAAGCACCAATTTCCGTCTTCTGCGTTCTGACTGGCCAGAGCCCAAACTCCTAATAGCGGACACTGTGTCCTGCGCCAATTCCATAAACTGCAACATAAAGGTACGTACATAATATTAACAACGTTACCAAATCATACACACCTAAGAACACATCCCACAAAAGACCCAAGAAAATAATGCCGCGAACTGTTCTGTGTGAACAGCGGCCTAGCGATTGCATCGCTGGCTGCAGTATTACGAGTCGCCAGTTCAAACACAACCACCATGTGTTATTTGTTATCATTTCTAGAAGGTTCTCGAAATTCCTGATGTTTGTTGTGCTTACAGATTCTGTTCGTATTAATTGTCCCTTACTCCGTCCAGGTGTTCAGTTCTGTTCTCGCTGTACGTTGGTGTTCGTAATAAAAGCGCTTTCAGTGCTAAGTGACGTATTCACTGACGAAACTGATTTCGGATTTGACTTGATTCGGGGTACTGTGTGACAATGTACTGGACGAAAGAGGAAAAAAATGGCACAGATCAACAGTAACACAAAACTGTGTGATGTTTGGTCTGTTGATACTTAAGGAAGAGGAGAGATTAATATATTTCGACACAAATTTATGTTAAATTACCTTTTCTGGTCATGCATTGCTAGGGCCGTCTAATTAAATACACAAGACAAGAGAAAGTCACGCTTCTAATATTTATGGGAATTGCATGCACACTACTGGCCATTGAAATTGCTACAACAAGAAGAAATGCAGATGATAAACGAATATTCATTGGACAAATGTATTATACTAGAACTGACATGTGATTACATTTTCAGCAATTTGGGTGCTTAGATCCTGAGAAATCAGTACCCAGAACAACCACCTCTGGCTGAAATAACTGCCTTGATACGCCTGGTCATTGAGTCAAACAGAGCTTGGATGGCTTGTACAGGTACGGCGGCCCATGCAGCTTCAACACGTTACCACAGTTCATCAAGAGCAGTGGCTGACGTATTGTGACGAGCCAGTTGCCCGGCCACCATTGACCAGACGTTTTCAATTGGTGAAAGATCTGAAAAATGTGCTGGCCAGGGCAGCAGTCGAACATTTTCTGTATCCAGAAAGGCCTACAATATGCGGTCGTGCATTATCCTGCTGAATTGTAGGGGTTCACAGGGATCGAATGAAGGGTAGAGCCACCGGTCGTAGCACATGTTAAATGTACCGCCAATGTCCAAAGTGCCGTCAATGCGAACGGTAGGAAGACCCGTGGTCTAGGGGCAGTCGGCTTTCAGCCGTGTTACCGTGCGGACGGGCTCGGCGCGCCGGGCAGTGCTCCGCAGGTGTTGTTGTTTACCCGCTAGCGCGCGGTCGCGTCGTTGTATTGCCGTATAGTAACTGTACCGAACCGACATGGCGTTCTCATATCGAAAAGCTCCAATCAAACTAACGTTCAACGCATCGTACACGAGACCGAAGGCCCATGAAATTGAACGGTTTCTACGAGACATCATGCACATAGAACTACAAGAAATGATAGGACTTCATCTGTCTATTGTAACCAGCACAGTGTACCTCAAACTGATTGACGAATCGGCCTGCGACAGATTACTCCAACGATCTGCAAACGGCTTTCGATTCTGTCACGCAGACGGTAACGTGAGCGTGGTAGGAGTTGACCATGCTGGTCTGGGGGTGCGTACCGTGCGCATCTTTGAACTACCGTTCGAAGTTCCTGCCAACCTAGTCGTTGATGCGCTGCGGCCATACGGTACAGTTCTGAGCCACACAGAGGAGAAATGGAACACAATCGAAACGTACCCTGTCCTTAACGGGGTACGACAAGTGCGCATAGAACTTGAGAAGCACGTTCCATCATATGTTTTCGTTGGTGGCTGCCGCGCAATTGTTATATATGATGGACAACCGAGGACCTGCTCGGGCTGCGGCCAGGAGGGCCATGTTAGAACTGAGTGTCTGCAGCGCCGCCCGCCTCGTTCAGGTGCCCCGCAATGAACTTTCCCAACGATCCACTATGACCTCTCTCCCGCTAACATATGTGGAGGCGGCACGACATGATGTGATGGATGATCAAACCCTGCTACCTCCTCAAGCCGCTGCCAGCTCCGTTGGAGAGTCAGCGCCGTCGACGACGCCGCAGCCCAACGGTGCGGAGGATCCTACAGCCTCTGCCCACCGCAGCGTCGTGGGCATCCAGCCATCGTCACTGTCGGGATCAGACACAGGGGTTCCTAGCGACCGAGACTGTTTCGGGCCCCGCCCTCCAGTGGATGTCGAATCTCGGACCCGAAAGCAAAAATCACCCAAGCGACACAAGAAGAGGCGATTGTCAGCTGAAGAACAGGACAGGGATGTGAAGCCGGCGGAAGACATCGACTTCGTTGACTCGCCCACAACTGCAACGGACTCCAGTGGCATCATTCACCAGAAGGTGCCTGAAGACAAGGAACACTCTCCTAAATCTGGTGGCCCAGAAAACGAGGTGCATTGCGTCGACTCCCAAAATGTGGGCTCCTGTGAAAGCAACCAGCCCCCAATGACATCACAATCGTCTCTTGGTGATTGGGCAGACGATATGGAGGCAGATGATGCACAGCAAACATCGATATCTCCACCAGAGCCCATGGCTGACATTGAGCCCGCAGGGCTCTGCCAGTCAGGGACTCATACGGCACAGTAATGCACAGCATGCAGATGGATGGCTGTGTGGGTGTGAGATCACTATGGGCTTGCACCGGCACACTGCCTCCGCCACTTGATATGTCTCAGTCATACCGTGTGGGAACAGTCAATGTAAATGGTGTCCACTCCACTGTCAAGACCCGCATGTTACACGACATGATCAGAGCGGCAGACTTGGACATTGCCCTTCTCCACGAGGTCCGTCCCGAGCTGCATTTAGACCTATATGGCTACACCACGTACAGCCTACCCGTAGGTGATGGCGCAGGAGGAACGGCCATCCTTCTCCGAGATGGCATAGACGCGACGGACGCGACGTACTTGCCGAACGGGCGAGGCATCGCACACACACTTAGCGCAGTCCGCCTCATTAACGTCTATACTCCCTCCGGTAATTCGCACCGTGGTGACAGGCATGTCTTCTATTCGGAGGAGGTAGCCCCACTTTTGCAAGAAAATATGGACCATTGCATAGTGGGGGGCGATTTTAACAGTGTTCTGCGGCCCGAGGACCAGATACCGCATTACGTCCCATGCCCGGCTCTACAAGCATTGATACGTGACCTCGCGCTCCACGACACATGGCTCTTACATCGTGGGACCCAGAGTGGATATACGCACTTTACCAGCCATTCTGCCAGTCGTCTGGACCGGATATACGTCTCGCGTGCCCTCCGCACAGCAACCCGTGATGCAGAACTCTGGCCGACGGCCTTCACGGACCGTCTCGCGTACATCTGCACTGTCACCTTGCCCCGACAACTCACAAGATGCAGCAGGGGCCCGTGGACGCTGAACGTCTCCCTCCTTCGCGGGGAAGCGTGTCGGCGAGCAGTCACTGACACGTGGCGTCGATGTATCAGGCGCCTGCCCATGTATGCTTCCACGTTGCTGTGGTGGCTGGGATGTGTCAAACCTGCACTCCGAAAGACCTTGATGGCCTACGGGCGTGACAGATCGAAGTGGCAAAGGGCAACATCGGAATTTTACTATACAGCGTTACGTGAGCTGGCGACGCAACCGCCGTCTCCCGAACGTCAGATGTCCGTACAACGCATCAAAGCTCGTCTACTTCGCATCAGGACAGAGCAGCTAGAAGGTGTCCGTATCCGTGCGCGAGTGCAAGACTGTATCCCCAACGAAACAGCGTCAGTGTATCACATTGTGCGCGAGAGGCGCCACCGCAAACGTCAGCTCATTACTGCGGTAAACACGGAGGACGGCGGCCGCGCAGTGACACAAACGGACATCGCGCACACTTTCGCCAGACACTATGGGACCTTGTACATGGAAGATCCGCGAAATGTACGTGATTATGACGAGCTGTTGCACGATTTTCCCGCCCCTCGGGACGTGGCACCCGATGATAGTCTGCTGTTGCCCATTACACCCGACGAGCTGACATCGGCCTTGGCATGTGGAGCACCGAACAAGTCGCCTGGACCGGACGGTTTACCCCTGGAATTCTACCGCACTTTTTACCACCTTATGGGTGACAAGTGGCTCCAAATGTTTCAAGACCTGATCCACCCTGATTTCACTGTCCCCACAGAATTCACAGAAGGCATCTTGATCCCAGTACCGAAACCGAATGGTGGTTGTAGGTGGCAGGATTTTCGCCCACTCACACTCCTCAACAACGACTACAAGATCTTCGCCCGTATCCTCCGCGCGCGTCTCCACACCGCTATCGGGAAAGCCATCCACACCGATCAGACATGTTTAGGTGGTGTCAGCAACATTCATACGACGTTAGGAGCATACCGCGACGTAATTGCTTTGACGGCGGCCTGCAAAATACGAGGCGCCCTTGTCGCCGTAGATTTTGACCACGCATTCGACCGCGTCAAACACGGCTTCTTACGCGCAGTTTTGCAACACATGGGCCTCTCTCTGGAGTCTGCACAAGAGGTCCTTCGACTGGTCCACGGAGCCCGCTCCCGCATGATGGTCAACGGTTATCAGTCTGGTCACATTGCTGTTGGACGGTCAGTGCGACAAGGGTGCCCCCTGCCGGGTATATTATTTGCTGCAGCGCTTGAACCAGCTTTACATGGTCTACGGCAGCGGTTAACTGGTATCTCCTTGCGGGACGTGACCTTTTGTTGTGGTGCATTCGCCGATGACGTGGTGTTCCTGGCCAGATCAGAGGATGAAATGCATATGGTGCTACAGTGGCTACGCCAGTACGGGGCGTTCGCTGGGAGCGTCATCAACGTGAAGAAGACAAAATACATGGATGTCGGAGGGGGGCTTTCCCACACAACGGCGGTGCCCTTTGACAAGGTGCCCGTACTCAAGTGTTTAGGAGTGCAATTCTATAGCAATGTCCGTCGCACGGCGGCGGCCACGTACCGCAGGCTCCTACACTAGACACGTGCTCTGCTGCAGGACAACAAACTGCGTCGCTTGGATATGCTCCTCAGAACACGTTATGTCAACACCTATCTTGTCTCAAAACTGAACTATTTTGCGCATATCCTTCCCTTGACGGCTACGATGGCCGACAGAATTCAAGCAGCATATGAACATTTCGTAAGCACCGGTCTGGTTTTTAAAGTCCGATACGCCACCCTGACACTGCCGCAGCGGGCGGGCGGTATCGGTTTAATTCATGTATATAACCGTGCGCGATCGCTTTATCTCAACACTATGCGTCGCACGTGGACCTCTGCCCACGCCACTCTGACGGGCACCCTGATAGCGGAAGTGGCACCACACTCTCTGCATCCCCCGGTTTCTGTAGGACACATTTCATCGGCACTCACCCACATCAGAGACTTCTTTATTGACTTCAGCTACTTACGGTCAGAACTTCCGACGACACGGAAGCCCAGCACAAAAGACTATTATCGCCTCTATCAGCAGCGTCAACCTGTAAATACGGTCACCCACAGACATCCTGACGTTGCCTGGAACACGGTGTGGCGAGCGGTACACACGCCTTTTCTACCTACGACGGTGCGTTCATTGTGGTACGTGGTTGTGAATGGGAAGTTCGTTACTCGTCAGAGGCTACATTCCATACATCTGACGGACGACCCCTTGTGTCCGACATGCTCAGTCGCTGACTCGGATGCACACCTCTGACGTGTGCCGCGACCAGCGAGTGCTGGCTACTGACGCAGCGCATGCTGGCATTACTCTTGCGGCGATTGCCGGAGTCTATCTCCCCTGATGACGTATTACGCCCCGACGGTGTATACTTTCCATCAACCAGAACGAACGCCGTTAACTGGCTAAAAGGCATGGCCGTTTACTACATATTTTGCGATGCTCCCAAAGGCACACTCGAGATTTTGGTCCCTTTTGATGACGACACATGCAGCTTTCAGCCGCCACCGGAAGTACAGAACTCGTTTCGAAAAATATTTAGGTTCATTATTTGCGGATCCTCCTGCTCACTGGGGCGTTCCGGGTATGAGACGCTGAAAACGAAAAAGAATCCTGGAACTTATTGATCCTCTACGGACGGAATAGGGGGGAACCCCTCCCAACAGACGAGAAGACGACTCGGACGCTCGGCTACGGCAGTTGTAGGATCTTTCTTTGTAATGAAACAAAAATAAGTCTATAATACAAAAAAATGTTATAAAAATTAAAGAAATAAATAAATAAAACAACATCGACAAACCCACTACATCCTCTTCCTGATCCTTCGATCCTCGAACTCGAACACGTTGCTTGGGCGTAGCGGCGGGATGGCCAGGCTTCCGGTGTCGACCCCTGCCCTACCCGTCGTCCTGCTCCTGCAGCGGTTCATTATTCATTAGTTAAAAAAAAAAGAGTGTTCGGTCAGAGGGTTAGCTGCCCTTTTATAACTAAAAAAAAAGGGGTAGCGTCTTTCATTCATAAGCAAAACGTCTTCGGTCCCGGGTTCGATCCCCACCACTGCCTAAATTTTGATAAATAATCAGCATTGGCGGCCGAAGACTTCCGGCATAAGAAGTCAGCCTCATTCTGTCAACGGCCTTGTCAAAGAGGGCGGAGGAGCGGATAGAGGTTCAGGGCACTCTCTTGTCCTAGGGGTGGGAAATTGCCCCTAAAGACGGAAGAATCAGCAATGATCAACGACATGAGGATGCAGAAGGCAATGGAAACCACTACATTAAAGACACGTAACGTGTATCCACAGGACATGTGGCCTGTAATTGAACAAGTGTAATGATGATCTCTGCATTGGCAAAAGATTCCGGAATAGTCCCCCATTCGGATCTCCGGGAGGGGACTGCCAAGGGGGAGGTTACCATGAGAAAAAGATTGAATAATCAACGAAAGGATAACGTTCTACGAGTCGGGGCGTGCAATGTCAGAAGCTTGAACGTTGTAGGGTAACTAGAAAATCTGAAAAGGGAAATGCAAAGGCTCATTCTAGATATAGTAGGGGTCAGTGAAGTGAAGTGGGAGGAAGACAAGGACTTCTGGTCAGATGAGTATCGGGTAATATCAACAGCAGCAGAAAATGGCATTCGTTATGAATAGGGAGGTAGGGCAGAAGGTGTGTTACTATAAACAGTTCAGTGATCGGGTTGTTCTAATCAGAATCGACAGCAGACCAACACCGACAACGATAGTTCAGGTAATATGCCGACGTCGCAAGCTGAAGATGAACAGATAGAGAACGTGTATGAGGATATTGAAAGGGTAATGTAGTATGTAAAGGGGGACGAAAATCTAATAGTCATGTGCGACTGGAATGCAGTTGTAGGGGAAGGAGTAGAAGAAAAGGTTACAGGAGAATATGGGTTTGGGACGAGGAATGAAATAGGAGAAAGTCTAATTGAGTTCTGTAACAAGTTTCAGCTAGTAATAGCGAATACCCTGTTCAAGAATCACACGAGGCGGAGATATACTTGGAAAAGGCCAAGAGATAGGGAGGATTTCAATTAGATTACATCATGGTCAGACAGAGATTCCGAAATCAGATACTGGATTGTAAGGCGCACCCAGGAGCAGATATAGACTCAGATCACAATATAGTAGTGATGAAGAGTAGGCTGAAGTTCAAGACATTAGTCAGGAAGAATCAATACGCTAAGAAGTGGGATACGGAAGTACTAAGGAATGACGAGATACGTTTAAAGTTCTCTAACGCTATAGATACAGCAATAAGGAAGAGCGCAGTAGGCAGTAAAGTTGAAGAGGAATGAACATCTCTAAAAAGGGCCATCACAGAAGTTGGGAAGGAAAACAAAGGTACAAAGAAGGTAGCTGCGAAGAAACCATGGGTAACAGAAGAAATACTTCAGTTGATTGATGAAAGGAGAAGTACAAACATGTTCCGGGAAAATCGGGAATACAGAAATACAAGTCGCTGAGGAATGAAATAAATAGGAAGTGCAGGGAAGCTCAGACGAAATGGCTGCAGGAAAAATGTGAAGACATCGAAAAAGATATGATTGCCGGAAGGACAGACTCAGCATACAGGAAGGTCAAAACAATCTTTGGTGACATTAAAAGCAACGGTGGTAACATTAATAGTGCAACGGGAATTTCACTGTTAAATGCAGAGGAGAGAGCAGATAGGTGGAAAGAATACATTGAAAGCCTCTATGAGGGTGAAGATTTGTCTGATGTGATAGAAGAAGAAAAAGGAGTCGATTTAGAAGGGATAGGGGATCCAGTATTAGAATCGGAATTTAAAAGAGCTTTGGAGGACTTACGGTCAAATAAGGCAGATGGGATAGATAACATTCCACCAGAATTTCTAAAATCATTGGGGAAGTGGCAACAAAACGACTATTCACGTTGGTGTGTAGAATATATGAGTCCGGCGACATACCATCTGACTTTCGGAAAAGCATCATCCACACAATTCCGAAGACGGCAAGAGCTGACAAGTGCGAGAATTATCGCACAATCAGCTTAACAGCTCATGCATCGAAGCTGCTTACAAGAATAATATACAGAAGAATGGAAAAGAAAATTGAGAATGCGCTAGGTGACGATCAGTTTGGCTTTAGGAAAAGTAACGGGACGAGAGAGAGGCAATTCTGACGTTACGGCTAATAATGGAAGCAAGGCTAAAGAAAAATCAAGACACTTTCATAGTATTTGTCGACCTGGAAAAAGCGTTCGACAATATAAAATGGTGCAAGCTGTTCGAGACTCCGAAAAAAGTAGGTGTAAGCTATAGGGAGAGACGGGTCATATACAATATGTACAACAACCAAGAGTGAATAATAAGAGTGGACGATCAAGAACGAAGTGCCCGTATTAAGAAGGGTGTAAGACAAGGCTGTAGCCTTTCGCCCCTACTCTTCAATCTGTACGTCGAGGAAGTAATGATGGAAATAAAAGAAAGGTTCAGGAGTGGAATTAAAATACAAGGTGAAAGGATATCAATGATACGATTCGCTGATGGCATTGCTATCCTGAGTGAAAGTGAAGAAGAATTAATTGACCTGCTGAACGGAATGAACAGTCTAATGAGTACACAGTATGGTTTGAGAGTAAATCGAAGAGCCGGCCGAAGTGGCCGTGCGGTTCTAGGCGCTGCAGTCTGAAACCGCAAGACCGCTACGGTCGCAGGTTCGAATCCTGCCTCGGGCATGGATGTGTGTGATGTCTTTAGGTTAGTTAGGTTTAACTAGTTCTAAGTTCTAGGGGACTAATGACCTCAGAAGTTGAGTCCCATAGTGCTCAGAGCCATTTGAACCATTTTTTAAATCGGAGAAAGACGAAGGTAATGAGAAGTAGTAGAAATGAGAACAGCGAGAAACTTAACATCAGGATTGATGGTCACGAAGTCAATGATGTTAAGGAATTCTGCTACCTAGGCAGTAAAATAACCAATGACGGACGGAGCAAGGAGGACATCAAAAGCAGACTCGCTATGGCAAAAAAGGCATTTCTGGCCAAGAGAAGTCTACTAATATCAAATACCGGCCTTAATTTGAGGAAGAAATTTCTGAGGATGTACGTCTGGAGTATGGTAGTGAAACATGGACTGTGGGAAAACCGGAACAGAAGAGAATCGAAGCATTTGAGATGTGGTGCTATAGACGAATGTTGAAAATTAGGTGGACTGATAAGGTAAGGAATGAGGAGGTTCTACGCAGAATCGGAGAGGAAAGGAATATGTGGAAAACACTGATAAGGAGAAGGGACAGGATGATAGGACATCTGCTAAGACATGAGGGAATGACTTCCATGGTACTAGAGGGAGCTGTAGAGGGCAAAAACTGTAAAGGAAGACAGAGATTGGAATACGTCAAGCAAATAATTGAGGACGTAGGTTCCAAGTGCTACTCTGAGATGAAGAGGTTAGCACAGGAAAGGAATTGGTGGCGGGCCGCATCAAACCAAAACCAGTCAGTAGACTGATGACCAAAGACCAAAAAAAAAAAAAAGGTGACGGAGACGTGTAAACAATATGGGACCCCATCCCATCACGCCAGGTGGTACGCCAGTGTGGCGATGACGAATACACGCTTCCAGTGTGCGTTCACCGCGATGTCGCCAAACACGGATGCGACCATCCTGATGCTGGAAACAGAACCTGGATTCATTGAAAAAAATGGTTTTTAACCATTCGTGCACCCAGATTCGTCGTTGAAACCACCATCGCAGGCGCTCCTGTCTGTGATGCAGCCTCATTGGCAACCGCAGCCATGTCTCCGAGCTTACAGTCCATGCTGCTACAAACATCGTCTAACTGTTCTTGCAGATGGTTGTTGTCTTGCAAACGCTCCCATCTGTTGACTCAGGGATCGAGACGTGGCCGTACGATCCGTTACAGCCATGCGGATAAGATGCCTGTCATCTCGACTGCTAGTGATACGAGGCCGCTGGGATCCAGCACGGCGTTCCATATTACCCTCCTGAACCTACCGATTCCATATTCTGCTAACAGTCATTGGATCTCGACCAACACGAGCAGCAATGTCGCTATACGATAAACCGCAATCGCGATAGGCTACAATCCGACCTTTGTCAACGTCGGAAACGTGATGGTACGCATTTCTCCTCCTTACATGAGACATCACAACAACGTTTCACCAGGCCACGCCGGTCAACTGCTGTTTGTGTATGAGAAGTCGGTTGGAAACTTTCCCCATGTCAGCACGTTGTAGGTGTCGCCACCGGCGCCAACCTTGTGTGAATGCTCTGAAAAGCTAATCATTTGCATATCGCAGCATCTTCTTCCTGTCGGTTGAATTTCGATTCTGTAGCATGGCATCTTCGTGGTGTAGAAATTTTAATGGCCAATAGTGTAAATTCTTATATCCTTATCTCCCCATGCCTGACCATATCTTCGCCTTCTTCGTCCCCTCTCTATCTCCTCCACTCTCCTTCTGCCTCTCTCTCTGTCCAACGCCTTCTTTCCGCATTCTACATCCATTTCCTGCCACCTCTCTGTCCATCTCCGGTTTCCTCTATTCTCTGACCTTGAACCTTGGTTATTGTTATTGCAAACTCAGATTCTGTAGCAGTAGTGTATTCATAGGCAACTAAGAGCCAAATACAACTTTCATGTTTGCTAGTACTAAAGTTTCACAATGTTCATCCGAATGTTCATTAGAGTAATGTGTAAAAATTTGATGGAAATTAATCGATCAAAAACTGTTCGAGATGTTTTGGTAACGATTTTCACGGCTGTGAATGTAAGGCAGGGGCTCATGGGCTCATGAAGTAAGTACTGTGAGTCGTTGTGAAACGTAAGGAAAATATTTCAAGATAAACTTATGTTTTTTAAATGGATACTCCGTATTATTCCTTAAGCCACAGGTAAGCTATCTGTAAGCGCAGTAACTGACCGTTGCACATTTTTCACAAAATTTCCAAATCTTCGGAAATACCATTGTTGACCATGTTACGATGATTTGAAAATGTGTCTCGGCCCGAAAACTAGTCATCGAGAGAATAAAAAAAGTGAAAATTGCCGCTTTTACGTGGTTTTTCATTGTACTGATTTACAGAAGCTGCTGACCCACAGCTATTCGAGCATGTTGGAAGTTCGTAAACAAACTACATGTTTCTATCTGATTTCAATCCTTAGAACACAGATTCTTCAAGATTTCTTGATACAATAATTTATCAACAGCCGTATGTATTGCAGAAATTTATCTTATTAACTTCTTATATGCTACCAGTTTCTGCTACCAGTTTCGGCGTTAGATTGATGCTATCTTCAGACCCCTGTACACTCAGTAGAACAAATGTACTATTATAAAAATATAGAACATACGTACATTTGTTCTACTCATTGTACAGGGGCCTGAAGATGGCATCAATGTAACGCCGTAACTGGTAGTATATAAGAAGTTCATAAAATAAATTTCTACAATACATAAGTTGTTGGCAAATTATTGTATCAAGAACTACATGCCAGCCGTTGTCCCACAGTCGATAATGGATCAACAAAGTTCGACAAGATTCAGTCCGTTACCAAATGATGTATGATATAGTTGATAGTCTCATTATCATTAGATACTATCCGATAGCAGACCTTCTTAAGCGTATTGGTTGGTCCCTACTAAGACGATTGGCCGGTCCTGAACGCCTTTCCCCCTGCACGGTAGAGCATAATCAGTCGTCGTACCAGACGGCAGCAAAATATTGACGGTCATTTTTCCCGCAGACTGGCGGAGATTTCGAGGCTGTCCGCCCGGGCAGTGGAAGACGCGGAGCAGCCTATTAAGCGAGCTTCAGCGGCCCCGAGACTTATCGTTTTAATCTGTGCGCAGGCGCCGACGCAGCCTGTCTCACTTCTGGCTCCTCGCCTCTGCTGATTGCGATTTCGCGTCGCCTCTCACTGTCGCCTTAAGCCCATCCTTCACCCTCAACTTTTCCTTTATTCTCGAGTACGGTCTTCTGGAGATGCTTTCAAGCGTAATTTTACGCTCCACTTAAGATGAAAAGGGGCTTATGCGACCATTTTAACACACGTAAATAGGAATTCAGTTCGTCTTTCCAGCCACAGTACAGCACAAGATTAATGCGTTATGATAAAATTCCCCATCTGAGTCCGAACAATACTAGTAATTTCTATAGGACGTTGGTAAACTGCACAATAAACTTTTCAAGTCTAGGTATTTAGCGTGACTTTTACAAAGGTCATGTCCTTTCCAGTTGGAACTTACCAGGACACTTCAATCCATCGACTTCGTCAGGTCGTTATAACTTTGGTTGACAGAGTATATGAAGAGTCTGGCTCTTGCACACCTCCGTGATACAAACCCTACTGCTGTACCCATCGGAAATAGTCGTGAAAACACGTGTTAGCAACATCAGATTATGAATGTATAATAGCAGTCATTGGAAGATCAGTCACATAAAGGTGGTATAGTGTTTATCAAGTAAAAAGTCTTTCCCCTTTGAGTGGAAAACGCATCCTTAAAGAAAGCCTGGTCATGGAGAAGCCTCAAAAAATGAGACATAATCTCCCATCGCCCTAAGTGGTAGCCTTGCAGAAAAAATCTGTAGCACTCCTTACGAGTGTGTGTAAATAACAAACGTTAGATACATTCATTCAACATCAGCTGGACAATCGTCTTCAGCTTGAGAAATCTACATTGGCCGAATGTCTCATCTCTTCTAGACAATCTGTGAATTACCTCAACATTCAGATGTTTGCTTCACTCTCCTTTGTTTGGCATCCGTCTTACATGGAAATGTAGTACGTAAACTAATTTTCCGATACGAATCAGTTCATGCAAATCATTTAATGAATATTTTCTAATTTTATCTTCGCTTCTCTCAAAGGACATTCTGCTCTGAGTTTTCACATCATGCTAGGATGTTTGAGATTCACCGAGCTTGTTATAAGTGTGGATTCAAAGGATTTATAAAGCAAAGTCTTGTTTTTACTAAGTGTTTGAGAAATTTCGTCGTTGGTTCCTCGTTAGTAAGGGACTATGGGAGAATACATCGCATGCACAAGAATGCCAAAAGAAACATTCCTCAATCCGATTTATGCTAAAGGCTAACGAGTTGCATAACTGATTAGGCTGTCCAATATAATTGAAGATATATTGAAGACGTCGTTCTCAAACTTTGTCATTTCCGGACAAGTGTTTGATTTTGAAAAACGATCAATCTAACGTCCTGTATAATAGACAATAAGCTGTCACGGCTTTTGGTACACTATACGATGTACATATTCATGATAACACAGTTTCGAGTTTTGGGTTTCAGTTGTAAGAACAATAGGTGATACTTCATTTACAGCATAAAACCAGGTAGTTCCACATTTTCTTTGAGATTTCATTTTCCGATATTCTCCCCCTGTAACGTGAATTTATGCTAGACCTAACAACTTGCTTAAGGCGCTATATCTACAATAGAAATTTCTTTTAGCCTAATTTTTAATTTGTTTCGAATGTTCCTTATAGTCTGTTTTTAAGACTCATTAATAAAGAGTGTGCCACAAATATTAACATATGTTAAAACCGCCATTTTCTGCATGGAGTGTCTTGTGCATCCGTGCGCTCGAATGCAACCCAGGTGATACTACAATACTTACCGCCACAGTTACTTTCTGATAGTGTCACAGACGGCACTGGTATCAACTAAAATACTATTCTCAAAAAGACTTCTCCTCATAATACGGTTCGTATATGACGCGCATTCTAAAGGCTTTTTTTCGCGTTAGTTTGAAAATTATATGTAAACATATTTACACAGATAGAAAGGTTTCTTAAAGTTATTTCTATCAGGCAAAAAACGCTTCAACTGACAAAGAAATGCCAGTTAAGCGATATTATTCCGTAAGAACGAGTTTCGACATGGGCGAAAAAAGGCCGACTGTGCGATATCCCATTAAAGATTTGTGCAGATTCAATATTTAAAACCACAGTTGAAACTTAAAACGATGTTTTATTTCAAAACATCAGTTTTCAAGTTGGTGGGAGATATAGTTCATTAAATATAAATGCAGGTACATTATACTTTTTGTGACTTGTGAGTCTATGTTTTTACTACTGTAGTTAGTGGGATTTTTACGACATATTTTAACTTCGAATTCGGTGAACGTCTTTTGTAAAGACTTTTTTTTGTCGAAAAAATTGATTTCAGTTTCAGAGTGCCACCATTTCGTTAAAAACCACTTTCTTAAATAGCCCCACGTACTGCGTTACACAAGATCATCAGTTTCGAAGTAGGTTTTTTCAAATTTTGTTCTGAGTTGAATATTGTGGCATTCAGAGCTCCCACCAACCGGCCTCGGAATTCGCGAAAACCTTTCGTCTAAGTCTTGTAGTGTATTCGGGGTGCAAATTTTTTACTTAAAATAATGCATAATACAATCTTAAGGGTGTACATGAAACGTCTAAAGTCAGTTTTGTAATTTGTTTGCTATTATATTGAAAAGCCGCGCGGAGTGGCCGCGCGGTTTGAGGCGCCATTTCACGAATTGCGCGGCCCCTCCCGCCGGAGGTTCGAGTCCTCCCTCTGGCTTGGGTATGTGTGTGTTGTTCTTAGCATAAGTTAGTTTAAGTAATGTGTAAATCTAGGGATTGATGACCTTAGCCGTTTGGTCCCGTAGGAATTCACACACATTTGAACATCTTATATTGAAAAAATCTAGAGCATTGGTTTCAAAATCGAACGTCACCCGGTCTATCCCGTTAATAACCAAGAACGTCGTTTACTTTTCTTTTACGATTAAAGTTAAACATTACTATCAGTTGAGATACTAAAATATATAATCCATACTAATAAGTAGCAGAAAATAAATCTAAGAATGCATGTAAATGTTCCTGACATGGCATTTCCACTATCCTGCTAAATACGCTCTACATGTTCCTCACGTAAAAGAGTCGAAAGTGGGCGACTAACCCCTACTGTCCTTCCTAATTCAGATCTCTAGTGATTTCCAGAAATCTTTTCTGACAAAAGAAAGATCGATTCACTGTCATCGTAGTGTTAATCGAAGGTTATACGGTATAGGTAAAAATCTTGATGCATACTAGAAAGGTAACTGTCCTCCTAGTCTTCCTCCACCTGCATGGCCTGTTGATCCGTGGCACTGTACTTAGGTCTCAAGACACCTCGTGTTAATGACGCTGTACGGAACGCTGTCGTACGAATGACTGAATAATAGAGCAATCCTGCCCAAGATATTTTTTACCGAGTGATGGTCTTTTCTATAAACCGCCGTTCCGTTATTATCACAATTCAAGCCGCACCGCAGGCACAAGAAATTGCAGGCTCGAATCGTCCGACGTGGCCGTCCTCTCCACCACAAGCCAGTCGATGTAGCCATCCGTAGCCTCCTTCCACCCCCCCCCCCCCCCCACAAACCTCCTGGAATATATTCATCCACTCGCCTCTCGCTGGGCAAGTCGGACCGCCCCTTGCCACCCCAAACCACCGCCACCCGCACGCGACTGAAATGGGCCATCCAACTACGGTCCATCCTGTCCGCTTTTTTGCGTCGTGAATTATTTCCCTCGGCGTATATGTCTCCAGATGCCGGGCGCACACTTAATGCAATTTGTCCGCGTGCCAAGTTCAATAAAAAGCCCCCGCCGTGCCGCACGGGCGACGAGGGCCGTTTTGCAATGGAGACGGATAGCCGCACAAGAAGAACGGCCGAGTTACGGCACTTGCTGCTGCTGGGAAAGGCTAGGGAGCGGGCTAAAGTGGAAGAACTGGGAAGCCACCAAACCACTCACTAAAGGTCTCAGCCTTACGCAGCTCTTGCTGGTTCTAAATATTTTACTCAATTTATACAATTTCCTGCGGTTTATGCTAATGCAGCGTTTGCTGGGAAATGCGTTGGTGTTCAGAAGCACGGGAGATATTCCCTTCATCCGGCGACGACTAATACTTTTACTCCTCCCGAAGTAATATCAGCTGAGTTAGAAGACACTGATGGCTGCGATCCGTCTACTACAGTAACCAATACATCCTCTACCATCAGTTTCGCTTTTCCTATAATGGAAGCACGCATTGAGTCCTTTACTATCACATCTACTACACGCCAATCCACATAACAATGCGAGACGAAGTTTACTTCTTGTTCCATTATCTTTTCCCCTTTCCCTTTTCATTCGCGAATGGCGCGTGGGAAGCATGAGTGTCTCTAAAGCTCCGTATTAACCCCAGTTTATCAGATTTTGTTGTTGTGGTAATACCGCGAGACGTGCTTTGGTGCAAGCAGTTTTCTGCCTGACCCTTTTCCGTGATTCACAATGTCCCACCGGCCTGCCTGCACTTCCATAATACTATAGCGTCAGTTAAATGATCCCGTGAGAAAACGCATCGCTCTCTGTTGTATCTTCCCTATCTACTTTATTAGACCATCGTGGTAGAAACCCCAGACAGATGAACAATGCACGAGAATCGCTGGAACTAGCGTTTTGTGAGGCACCTCCTTCGTGGATGGTTTACGATGCCTTAGCATTCCTCCAATAGACCTCACCTTGGAACTCGCTTCTCCATCATTTATGCAGTGTCTTCACTTTAGGCCTCTCTGGGTGGTTATTTCTGAATATTTTTCTGTAGTAACTGTTTCAACTGATTAGTTGTCAATTGCATAACCGATAGATAGTGCATATGGGCACTTATTTATTCGCAATACATAGAATTACGTTCAGGATAAACTGCATTTTCCAATTCCAATCACCGATCATTTGCGCGTCTTCCTGCAATTTACTGCAGACTTCTTGCGTTACTATCTTCTGATATCCCACTGCAGCGTCACCCAACAGTCTGACGCCGCTTCTAACGTCATCCACTAGACGTTAAACAGTACTAACGACCCACCTCAGCTTTCCAGAGGTACGTCTACGGCTACATTCACGTATATATTTCGGGATCCACTGAACGGTGCATGGCGGAGGCTACGGCGTAACGCTGGATTTCCTTTCCCGTTCCACTCGCGAATGGAGATGTGGAGGAACAACAATCTACACTCCTCCGGGCGAGCTCGAAATTCTTTTATCTTCGTGGTCCTTACGCGAAATGCACGTCAGCAGCAGCACAATCGTTCTGTAGTCGACCTCGAAGGCCAGTTCTGCAAAATCCTGCAACAGTGCCTCGCGAAGAGAGCGGCATCTTCACCTCAGGGATTCCCATTTGCTCCGGCCGAGCTCGGGGTGGCCGAGCGGTTCTAGGCGCTACAGTCTGGAACCGCGCGACCGCTACGGTCGCAGGTTCGAATCCTGCCTCGGGCATGTATGTGCGTGATGTCCTTAGGTTAGTTAGGTTTAAGTAGTTAAAAGGTCTGGGGAACTGATGACCTCAGAAGTTAAGTCCCATAGTGCAGAGAGCCATTTGAACCATTTTGATTCCCATTTGAGTTCAGGATGCATCTCCGTAATGCCTGCGTCCTGATCTATCCTACCGCTGACAAACGTAAGGAAACTGCTTCGATGTCTTCCTCTGATCCGACATGATGGGGGTCCCAAATATCCGAGCCGAATTCAAGAGTCGGTAGTACACGTATTCAGGAGTTCTACGTGTAAGAAAGTTCTTAATCACAATCCGATCAGATACTCGGTGCGCTGGATTTTATTCACCAAACGATAGTGCAGAACTTCATAACACGCCTTCCTGTAGTCAGTAACACGGCACCAACATGCAAGTCGTTGTCTTCAACAGTCTGGGTCTCATATACGAACGGAGTGAGCTGGGTTCTGCTGAACTCTGTCTGCAGAATTCATTTTGAAACGGCTCAAATGGCTATGAGCACTATGGGACTGAACTTCTGAGGTCATCAGTCCCATAGAACTTAGAACTACTTAAATCCAACTAACCTAAGGACATCACGCACATCAGTGCCCGAGGCAGCGCTGTTCCAGACTGAAGCGCCTAGAACCTCTAGGCCACAGCAGCCGGTAATTCATTTTGATTTTACAACTGAAAAAACCGAAGTTTCCCAGCTAATATTCCGTCTAATATTATATAAGTTCATTTCCTCCTCCATCTCCTACTCCATCCCCTTCCTCCCTCTCTCTATCCACTATCCCTCTGTCTCATTATCTCCCTCTCCTCTCCCCCCCTTTTCATCAACTCCTTGTTGTTGTGGTCTTCAGTCCTGAGACTGGTTTGATGTAGCTGCTTCATCTTCCAGTACGTACTGCAGCCTACATCCTTCTGAATCTGCTAGTGTATTCATCTCTTGGGCTCCCTCTACGATTTTTACCCTCCACGCTGTCCTCCAAACTGGTGATCCCTTAATGCCTCAGAATATGCCCTACCAACCTACCCCTTCTTCTGGTCAAGTTGTGCCACAAACTCCTCTTCTCCCTAATTGTAATCAGTACCTACTCATTAGTTATGTGATCTACCCATCTGATCTTCAGCATTCTTCCGTAGCACCACATTTCAAAAGCTTCTATTCTCTTCTTGTCCAAACTGTGTATCGTCCATGTTTCTCTTCCATACATGGCTACACCCCATACAAATACTTTCAGAAACGACTTCCTGACACTTAAATCTATACTGGATGTTAACAAATTCCTCTTCTTCAGAAACGCTTTCCTTGCCATTGCCAGTCTACATTTTATATCCTCTTTACTTCGACCATTATTAGTTATTTTGCTCCACAAATAGCGAAACTCCTTTACTACTTTAAGTGTCTCATTTCCTAATCTAATTCCCTCAGCATCACCCGACTTAATTCTATTACATTCCATTATCCTCCTTTTGCTTTTGTTGATGTTCATCTTATATACTCCTCTCAAGATACTGTCAATTCCATTCAACTGCTCTTCCAAGTCCTTTGCTGTCTCTGACAGAATTACAATGTCATCGGTGAACGTTAAAGGTTTTATTTCTTCTCCATGGATTTCAATACCTACTCCGAATTTTTCTTTTGCTTCCTTTACTGCTTGCTCAATATACAGATTGAATAACATCGGGGGGAGGCTACACCCCTGTCTCACTCCCTTCCTAACCACTGCTTCCCTTTCATGCCCCTCGACTCTTATAACTGCCATCAGGTTTCTGTAAAAATTGTTAATAGCCTTTCGCTCTCTGTATTTTACCCCTGCCACCTTCAGAATTTGAAAGAGAGTATTCCAGTCAACATTGTCAAAAGCTTTCTCTACGTCTACAAATGCTAGAAACGTAGGTTAGCCTTTTCATAATCTAGCTTCTAAGATCAGCCGTAGGGTCAGAATTGCCTCACGTGTTCCAACATTTCTACGGAATCCAAACTGATCTTCTACCAGTTTTTCCATTCGTCTGTAAAGAATTCACGTTGGTATTTTGCAGCCGTGACTTATTAAACTAATAGTTCGGTAATTTTTACATATATCAACACCTGCTTTCTTTGGCATTGGAATTATTATATTCTTCTTGAAGTCTGAGGGTATTTCGCCTGTCTCATACATTTTGCTCAGCAGATGGTAGATATTTGTCAGGACTCCTTACCACAGCTTAATCCAACTTCTCCTCCTGCCCGCTCTTTTTGTATCCCCTCAGTCACCATCCGCCTCCTGCTCACCTCTATTTCTTCTCCATCCCTCCTCTCTCTATACGCTTCCTTCTCCTCTCCCTCTGTCCATCTTCTCCTCCTCCTCCACCTTCTCCTTCTCCTCCTCGTCCTCCTCTCTATCTTTCCTCCTCCCTTTTTCCCAAACATCTGCTGCTTTCCCATCTCTCTGTTCATCTCCTCCCCCCTCCCCCCCCCCCCCCAGCGGCCG
Organism: Schistocerca piceifrons; assembly: GCF_021461385.2. NCBI lineage: Eukaryota > Metazoa > Arthropoda > Insecta > Orthoptera > Acrididae > Schistocerca > Schistocerca piceifrons. Next base: position 786,327,375 of record NC_060139.1, on the reverse strand, counting down.
CCTCTTCCTACCTCCACGTTTGTCCATATTACTGTTATCACCAGCCCCCCCCGACCACAGGTAGTATTACTTTCCTGGCAATAAATGATAAGAGTATATATATTAACCTCAGCTGTTTTACTTCATGCGACTGGAGAGAGGCACGTCAATTTATGTGTGATATTTATTCAGACGTTTGCCTTGATACCAGATCACTAAACACGTTGACAAAATTATTGCCCCCGCTGCAGTACTCGTTCTCACGGCTTGGTTAGCACAACGTAGAACAGAGGTCAGCTATAAAAAGAAAATAAATACCAATAAGCCGTTTTCGAACTTTTTATGTCATCTCTTCTCGTCCAACCTTCGCACCTAGTGGTAGTGGGGAATCTTACTGTCACAGTATTTTTCTACAAATCATAAGTAAGGATCTAAATATTTGGTTGAAACTGCTGCAGGTGTTCAGTCATTCACCTTTCATTCCCACTTCTATGAGATGTAGATACTAAATAATCAGTAAACCCACTACTCCTTAAGTAATAGAGCACCCCTGTATACTTAAAAATTGGTAGGCACTTGACTGTTAGTATGTAATCGAGAATAAGGCATCGTAAACTTTCCCAGCGTAGTAATTTGTGATATTCATGTTGGGTCTCCAGCCGGAACATATCTCCATCTGGACACAATATTTCGGCGGTCCACCT